>NC_135863.1:23814328-23971828 GCF_031162955.1 Sander vitreus
ACGGCCGAGTGACATGCATCGCCGCAACATGTAGTTACATTTTTGAGAGGTGCACGTCAGGCTATGGTGTAGGGTCCGTGTCTCCACGTACCTTTGTATGTAGCCACAGCGTAGATTTAACACACAACCATAAATCGGCTTTTAGAGTCTACGGTCATGCTCCGGCTCTGTGACGCTGTACTTAACAGAAGTCAGCATGCTAACTTGCTCACAATGGACAAATGTTTGACCTGATGGTGGCTCTGGAAGAAAGCTCAGTGGAACACTAAAGTTATTACAATTAATCCCCGGGGATTCATCCAATAGTTGTTGAGGCATTTCACTAAAAAGACAAAATGTCACACTGATGGCTTAAAACATCCTCTACTAAATTTAAAGAGTTAGCGCAATCTTGCAAAATTGATTTCTTTCTACATCATCTAATGACAATGTTTATAATTCTGATTTACTGAAGTCAGAAGACTTGATCCAGTTCAGTCAGATTATCTGGATTGAGTCTGAACATAAATTATGAGTGTTTAAAACTAGGGTAATAAGATGAGAAAAGGTTGGAGTCCAACATGGTCAGACTGTGATGAGGGCGTTTGAACAAGCAGTAAAATTCTGTGTGATGGTGTTTGGTCTGCTGACATTTTATGTGGCTCTGTCAATTCTAAATCCTCTGAATAAGTAAGCAGATGCTATCTTGCAAAATTAATCTTGTTTGTTGATGAAATATTGCTTTCTCTATTTGATGTATTTGCCATTCGCAGGATTTTGGGTCAGAATACACTGCAAAAAAACTGTAAAACTGTGCATATTTAAACAATTAACATACTGAAGAGTCATTAATTCCACTTACTATATTCTCAACATACTGTAATATGGCCAATGAAAATTAGGCATTACTTGTGTTTTCCGCTTTGTTTTGCTTTTATGTGGTCAGACTAATCCTAAGGACTAAAGACTTGCTACTTAAATGAAATAAACATACATTAAGATGTAATTAGAGATCATTACATAAAAGGTTAAATGTTGTTTTGATTACAGATGGTGGATCTTGTTATGCACCTTTTTTATTGAGTGTGTCTATGCTCTGTATAGGTTGTTTTGTGAATGTAGGGAGGGCCTCGGGTCATTGCATGCCAGCCTTTTCAATGTAATGCAAGACCTTCCTGAAACTCTGACAGTGCTTGACATGAGCTGTGTTAATTACAGTAATGGCACGCATTCTCATTAAGTCATTGTTTACGTATCCCGGGGCCTTATGGAGCCTGAGTGGTGCTCTGGTCTGCCCGAGCGCCGCCGCCTCACTGGTCTGTGTGTGGCTCTGGCCTCGTTAACGCAGACAGCTGTTCCTCCCAGCCACGGCCAACATGACGAGTGGCGCCGGACATGCCGCTGAACGCACCCACTGTGAGAGCAACTGTCAGAAATAGAAGTATCCCACAAGGCAGGAAAAACGTCAATGAGTAATCAGCGAGAAAGTGCTCCTCGGGTTATGTTTTTTCAGCCCCCCCCTCAACCCCTCCAAGAACCAGCCGCTCCCCTTCTCTCATGACCCCGTCCGATCCCTTTAAATTGGTGAAATCAAAGTGGCTGTTGGTGTATAATTCCACCAGTAACCTGTGGTGAGTAAATCCGTGTGCATGAGATAAAACAGTGTCACAGGAATCCAATAAGATTTCTCAGACAGGGCATGCAGCCAAAAGTCATGGGTAGTAGTGATGCTATAGGAAGCAACAAAAAGCAGCATCTAAGTTCAGGGCCTGTATCTATTAACTTACCTAAAGCTTTAGTGTGTAACTTTTTGATATTAACGTCTGTTACATTCAAGCCATTGCAACATGAGTTGCTACAAAGCTAATTAAGACTCAGATCAGCTCCACACAACTCTCTCTGTATTTCTCAGTATGGCTGTTCAGAAGATTGTGTCGTCTGGCGACTTTCGCGCGCAGAAACTCGAGTGAAGATAATTACCTCTTCTGAAGAGTCCGTCATGTTTTTTTAATCCTCCGTGTCCTCCTTGGCTACCAGCAACAGCATGGAGGAGGGGTGGGGATGGTGTTGTCATTACTTAAAATTCCTCATGGGGGAGACAGAAACTACGCACTCTAACTTTAATCCTCCGTGTCCTCCTTGGCTACTAGTTACTGCATGGAGGAGGGGTGGGGGCGCGTGCGCGATCACCGAAGGCTTGTATCATGTGGATGGCTGCAGTTTTGTTGTCATTACTTAGAATTCCTCATGGAGGCGACATAAACTACGCACTATAGCTTTAAGTGGGAGATTAAAGTAAAAATGCCTCATTTTTAGTCCTACTCATGAATTTATGAACAAAAACTAAGAAAGGGCAACTTTTGA
This sequence comes from Sander vitreus, assembly GCF_031162955.1. Lineage (NCBI taxonomy): Eukaryota > Metazoa > Chordata > Actinopteri > Perciformes > Percidae > Sander > Sander vitreus. The sequence goes on from NC_135863.1 coordinate 23,816,672, forward strand.
CTTAAAAACACCCTTACATTTAAGAAAGCTCCCGAGGTGAGCACATACCATGTTATGAAGTGAATGTTCAAAATAACTAATTGTCATTATAAATAATATGTTGGCTGAAGCAATATGCTGAATTCAAAATAGGTTTGGTATGCTAGACATGAATAAAGTGAACTGATTTTGTTTGTCATCATTTAACATGAATCTTTATTGTCTGCAGTTGTCAAAGTGGTACTACAGGAGATTCCCCAGTGTGGTTTGATGTTAATTTAATTTCAGAAAATTTCCTTTAATTTCATGCCTATATATAAATGTATATGTTTTAAAATAGATTAGAATGTTTATTGGACATGGTAATTGCTACTGAACATGTTAAGAATTTCACACAAATGAAATTAACTTTCTTTAAATATGCTAATTACATATGTTTCTTTTTTATTTACAAAGAATGAGTAATGTGGCAGATGTAGGGGCAAATCCTTGTCTCTGATTGGCTATTCTTGCTCATACAGTAGCATACATGTGATCAGCCTGGTGACACTTTGCTGTAAGCATAAATCAATCGTGGAGTAAATGTGTCTTATTTGTCACACTCAGCAAATAACCTTTTAATTCAAAAATGTGTTCTTTAGAGTATGATTCTTAGAAGTTTGACAAATAGGGGAGCTGGTCTTTAATTTTCAACTCTACTAGTGTGCACATTACAGCTGCAACTAAGTATTTTCTCGATTAATCAGATAATCGTTTTGTCGATAAAACCAGTTAAAAAGACCACTCACACTTTCCTAAAGGCCAGCAGGACATCTTTAAATGACTTGTTTTGTCCGACCAACACTCCAAAATCGGAAGATATTCAATTTACTTTCACATAAAACAATGCATTAAACAGTTATTCAATTGACAAAATAGTTTCAGCTGCCACAAGCAAAGGTTTCTTATTCCTAGTCCGGTTTCCCATCGCAATTTTCTATACAAATTATACTGCTGTACATACAGTACTTAAATATCTTTTTAAAGTAGCTTTGATATGGGATATTATAAAACGATTGGGATCAATTAGCACGATCAAATAACTAGCCCATCTACACCTGACAGATTCCCCTCAATCGAAAATAGTAAAGCAGTATCAAGTAAGAGTTTGTAGAAATTGATAAATGCTTTCTAAAAATGGATTGCAATATTTAAATTTCCAACCTATGTCAGAGGAAAGATGGCAACGATGGGCTTCAAGAAACGGGGATTGAAATGTCTAATAAGGGAATACTGCCTTTCCTCTGAGTGTGTGAACTATAAAAGCTTTAATTTCCCTATCATCACTAGGATCTAATACCAATCTGTATTCTTTATTCAGTCCATCTGTGTTGCTGCCAGACAAAAGCCTTTGAAAAGCCAATTCCTATGAAATTAAAGAAAAGAGATTAAAATATCATTAGGTGCTACATAATTGAATGTCAATTTTGAATAAACTTGAATTCAATTCCCGGTCATTAAACTGAATGTGGTCTGCCTTTTTTTCTTCCCAATCATAGTATTGAGCCCACAGATGAGAGCGCGAGGTACGAAACTTCAAAATCATTAAACGGAGGGGAGTTTGTTTGGCCTTGGCATGCCAGACTGTTTGATTCTGGCTCGGAGCGGAGGGATGAACAGCTGGAGGAGAGATCAAATTGAAACAAAGCTTCGGAAAATTGAAGGAAACATGAGCATAATAATATTTAATAATTAAATTCTCGCAAACAATGGCAACCGAATGAAGCAATCTGCAAAAGTGTGCAACATAATTTGCATAATTGACACAGCCCCCCCCCCCCCTTGTCTCCCTCCTGTAAATGAATGATGAAGACAATAAAAGATGTTGCTAAAATTGGGAACAATAACAGCAAAATTTCATCAAGGCCCCCATGCTCTGATTAATCTGCGCTTGCAAATCAGTGCAGGGGGAAAGAGAGAGAGAGAGAGAGAGAGAGAGAGAGAGAGAGAGAGAGAGAGAGACAGAAGGAACCAGAGAAAGGGGGGGAGAGATTTAGGGGTGGGGGGAAGGCAGGTGATTAACAGCAGCAGGGATTGCTGCTGTGGACAACGTGGCCTGTTTTGCACAGCTCCAGGGGCACCAATACGAACCCTTCCACACAGCTGCTGCAGGCACCGGCTAGCTGAATCACCCCCTGAAAGCCTGAATGAGTGCAATCATGTCTATTGTCATTAACCCCTAGTTAGGGCTGTACGATTTGGGGAAGAAAAAAAATCTAATTGCGATTTTTCTGCCAGATATGATTCGATTTGCTTCTTCTTCTTTTTTGAGCATTACAACATGAGACACCATCAAAACTGCTCTGTATTCTTATGCAAGGATGACAACATGGGTATGAATTGGCAGCAATACATGTTTTCCTTCTAATAAGCATGGAACATTGAACAGTCAAATCACAAAAGTTAAAGTTATATTAGTAAAAAAAACAAAAACAATTCCAATTTTAAAAAATCACAGTACTTTCCTGTTAACAGACATTTCTAGATATGACTCAGTTTAATAGCAACATCTACATATTGCACCTTCTACGATCATGTTAAATAAAGTAATGAAAATGAAAAATCCACTGAAAATAGGACATTTCTGTAAACAGTCTGTGATATGTAAAATGAAAAAGACAGTAAAAATAATAACAAAAAGAGGATTAAAAAATGTTAAACCAAATGTTACACCAAACGTTCAACTAGATATTGCGGATTTGATTAACCGCGGTCTTCACGATTAGCTAATCACTTTCTTTTAAATCTTGATTTGAAAACGATTAATCGGGTGCCTTGGTAGCTCACCTGGTAAAGCGCACCCCCATATAAAGAGGCTCAGTCCTCGACGCAGTGGCCACGGGTTCAACTCCAAACTGTGGCCCTTTGCTGCATGTCATGCCCTCTCTCTCCCCTTCCAAGTCTAAGATGTCCTGTCAGAAATAAATGCCCAAAAAATAATCTTTAAAAAATAATAATAATAAAAATAATAGCGATTAATCGCTCAGCCCTACCCCTAGTGCACTGTCTCCACGCCTCAGCACTATAAACCCACAATTTCACTCTGCAATCCCAAAAAAAAACGGCTCAGAGAGAAGGATATGTTGACACAGACATTTAAAAAGTTCCGTGACATGAAAAAGCAGCTGATATATTGAGGGCATGATATCATTTTATGTTCCATTCCTAAATGTTCCTAATCTTTCTCAGCTAATCATTCGCAATCTGAGTACACTGTCATTTTTTAATTATTCAGTATGAAGGAACTGTATTAAATAAAAAGCGTAATACAATGAGACCTATTTTACATTCAGGATTTCTAATTAACGGTTTCTCTTTATACACATTTTTTCTATCTCTCTGATCATTTGGATAACAACTTTCATCATCATCTTTTGATGTTTACAAAATACCAAAAACAGGCATCATCTAGATTTATGCTGCATATTGGGCTCCTAATAACATTTGCATTTACTAGTCAATTAACTTGATTAAATTCATATTACAAGTCTGATTTAACTGTGGTTGCAAGAGACAGTTAGTGCTTGGTGAATTAAATAGCAGAATGGTAAAAAGACGCAACAGAGAAAAGAAGGGAAGGGGGGGGGGGGGTGTTCCATTAAGATGTAAAGTTTAAACAACACAGGACTAACTAAAATGACACATTACAAGCAATACAACCCAAGTAAGACATATCTGTCTGAAGAAAAGGGTCTTTCCTTTTGGGCAGATAAGTCTGTTGTTTGCATTTCTTCATGATTTCTTTCATATTTCTTCATTTACACTTTCGTCTATGATCATCAGTGATTGCCTCTTGTCCTCTGCGGACTTTAGCACAAGCCCTACTGAAAACATGTGATGTTTTCACCTCATTCCGCCCCAATATCACCCCTGTATCTGTGTTCCCTCAAGCAACCACTATCTTGTGAACTCAAAGCAATTAGAAGCCTTAACATACCCGGAGACACTCATTTGATTTTAACCTCCTCTGTCCAATTAACAAAATGTAGGTTGGAAAATAAATGGCAGACGCCTAAGCAAATTAATTATGTGTCCACCAAGCTGTTATCCCGTGTGCACAGAGCAGGGGCTGGCACTAAGAGCTAGGCCAGCACTGCCATATGGCCTGTGTGGGAACGGACATCGATTGGGGGTGCACTGGTACACCCCTTAAATTCTCACAGATATTTATGTCTCGGTCACAATAGAGCATGTTGTGTAATGCTGCAGAATTAGTCTAATATAAATGTGTTGATTGTTTATGATGATTAGTACTTGATTGTGATCCATCTGCAATCCCCTAGGCCATTTTGACTTTCTATTGTAAATTAAATTCTACTGTGGCATGGTTTTAATGGCAAACAATTGTCTCTTAATGCAGCTCTAAACAACAGTTTAGGTTTCCTGGACAAAGAGAATTACTACTATAGGGGCACACCCCTAATGTTACACATATAATGTGTATATATTCCCTACCATTATCATTTTTAGGTGCAGCACCCGAGCCGTTATGGACAGCACCTAAGCCGAATGAATGTTAAAAAATGAACTAAAATACTTTCCTCTGATCTAATGGTTGTAGTCGGCCCCTAGTGGACTTCTTTAACCTTAAGATTTTTGAGTGTCATTTATTTATTATCTGCTCTAGCTTTTCCAGCGTTTTAGACACAGATATGGTGATAATAATGTTTCAAAATTATGTCAGATTTATTTTTTATTTTTTTTAATTGAAAAACCTTTTGTTGAGGGACGAACCCTAAACTCTCTGCCAAATATGTGCACTTAAGTCTTTTATAAAGCTAGGGAAAACACTGATATAATATATATGTATACACAGTGTGTGTGTGTGTGCATGCGTGCGTGTGTGTGTGTGTGTGTGTGTGTGTGTGTGCATGTAACATTAGGGGCGTGAGACTTTACATTTTAAAAAAAAAGCCTTCATCACAAACTAGAGTTGTGGGGTTAGGAAAGAAGTGGGTAATGTGAGGTATGGAGGGTCTAATGAAAGACGCTATTGAGTTGTATTATGGGATATGTAGGATTCAGCAATTTTGGAGCTTTCCCCATGCTAGAGAGTAGAGACTAAAAGTCAGGATATCTGCTGCTTCAATTTTGACCACTTTTTTTGTTATTTGTCTCTTGTGAGTCCCTCAACAGGAAATAGTAAATTCAATAAATGATTATGATCAGACAAAGTAAATGTAACAATGCCTCTGCATTGTCTACATCAGACACTTGTGTTTGCTGTTTGGCAAACGTTTGGTGGAGAGCAGAAACAAGGGCACCATGCAACTGTATAGCTATGTTCTTCTATAGAATATGATCATCATGGCCATCTAGAGGTAACATTAGAAAACACAAACATCTGGTCTCATTTTAAGGGCAACACTAACCTAAATCTGCCTTCATAACAGGATCGTGACATTAGATTATTGGCACAATAATCATAATTAACATAAATTATGATGGTATTATGCAGACAGACATCTAATCCACAGGGATCTGGTAACTGCACACTATACATATGTCTGATAACGGCAGCCTACATAATAATCCTTTTCAAATTTTTAACTGCAGTTGTTGTGTTCCCAGCGCTATTTTTTTCAGTATTTACACTACATTACAGCTATGTAGAATTATACATTTTATGGTGCTGGAAGTGTTTTGCTTTGATCTTAATTAAGGCATAATTTCCAGGGAGGGTGGGGGGGTTACAACCCCCGCCAATAATCAAAACCGGCCAGTGCAACCCCCCCAAATATCTAATAATAATTTCCTTTAAATAACTAAAGATATTTACACCATAAATTGATGCAGAAAAGGCAAAAATTGTTGCAGAAAAATTCACCAGAATGCAGGAAATGAAGTGTTTGATATGCTTAAAATTACCATTTTGCAGCGCCAAAAGTCCTCTGGGAACGTATTGATATAAAATGTATGTGGAAAAAAAAATGTGGGCATATCAGCGATTCAAAAAAGTGGTTCGCTGTGCCTTTGCGTGGAAATGTCAAGGATGTTTGAAACTGTTGTCATCTGGAAGCTCACTGAGCAAAATGAATAAGTCCTATTGCTGAAATGAGCTGGCTGAAAGTAGACAAGCATAACTATGTTTTGATGTATATACGTTGTATGACAAGGAAAGATTGTGGGCGTAAGAGCAAGCTATAGAGAAGGGACTAAGATGTTTTTTTTAAGGCTCCGTGCTCTAGCGATGACCACCCACTGCAAGTAGGGTGACCAGACGTCCCGCAAAATTCGGGACAGTCCCGAAATCCAAGCAGTTCACGAATCCTGCCCTAATTGTCCCGAAAATTAGAGCAAAGTCTCAAGAGCAGACTTTCGAGTAGTTATAGTCTGATGGTGATTGTGTCGTCCTGCAGCCAGCTCCCGGTCCGGCAGATGTTTTGGGGCGCTCTGCCTGCTACCCGCTTCTAAAACTTTCCAAAAGTCGTCTTTCGTCTCGAAAATAAAAGCCCCCATCCCCGTCGGGAGACAACGGGGTGGCATCACAGCTGAGGGACACCACAGTCTGGGGTTGAAATACTTAAACAAAGGTTAATTACAAAAAATACAACCTTTTTGTCCCCTTTTCATGTTATAGAGTAGATGAAGAGAGCGCAAGTTGCAGCCATGAGGCCAGGGAAAGTGCATGTGCAGGCAGCCACGAGAAGGAGTGATTGGATTGGATGTTGCTGATGTTAAAGCGCAGTCACTGTGTTTGTTTTATTTGGTTCATAATGACACTTGGGTTCATGATTTTAATGATTTTCTTTTTTGTATTTTCGGGTTTACATGACAGACAGTTGAATTGCTGAATAAAAATAATAAATCATTTTGGTGCGGAGTTTTGAAATTCATGTGTCGTGAATGTTTTTTGTAGCTGAACGTATGCAGGAGTTAGAGGCGACCAAAGAAAGTTGAAGAATGCCGCTGAATCAGCATTCACACAATGGTAGCATTCCATGCCTGAAGCATGTGTTTCATGTGCTCTGCAAATTTTGGCGCAACAAATACCCAACTTAAAGCTATTTCCAGCTGTCATTGTCAACTGTGGTAAGCTGGTGAGGGAAGAATTATCTGATTATATTTTCTAAATTGTAGCCTCAGACTTAATAGTCAACGTTCCAAGCTACTTGGCATGAAATTGCGCTGTTGGTAGAGCTGAAGGTGCTCTGTTCTGCTAGAAAAACCGGGGGAAGGTGAGGAGGGGCGTTGATGTTCGCCCCTTAAACCCCTACATTACCCTCTGACAGTGTTGGGGAGTAACGGAATGCATGTACTGGCGTTACGTATTCAGAATACAAATTATGAGTAAATGTATTCCGTTACAGTTACAATTTAAATAGTTGGTATTTAGAATACAGTTACATTGTTGAAATCAATGGATTACATGACGATACTTCTCTGTTTCACGAGTTTATTCACTCTCGCAACTCCATGCATTTCCCAGAAGCCCCAATATGAAAACGAAAAAATTTGCTATTTGCGTGATCACTGATAGAGGTAAAGATGGAGCCGGAACAGGCACAACAGAGCCAGGGTAGGAATGCGTTTCTATCTTGGAAATTCAAACAGCATTTCACATTAAAGAAAGATAAGGGAGAATGAAATATAACTGTGCAGTGCAACCTCTGCTTGCCAGCAACCAACTTCCTTTCAGCGTCCAAATTACTCCACCTCCAACCTGAAGAAGCATCTTAAAGTAAGTATTTTTAATTAGCCAAGGGTGGTCCTCTGCTGTAGTTTTACTGGTCACCTTGCTATTTTATAGTTGACGTGCGCCTTTACATTCTCCTACGTGCTGATTTACTATCCCCAGAGCCGTTGAAAGACTGACTAGCCCCGTTTGACTAATGTTAGCTAAAATTAGCTAGTGGTAGCTTAGACTGCGGTTAGATTTTTGTAGTAGGCTATGCAGTTTGGGACTACAAATCCAAAAATCTATCTGCTTGTTTAGGTACACATTCAGCCAGTTGGAACAGAAGAACACACCAGAATAGGCCTGTTCAGTAAGCTGTATGTGATGGCCGCATTCCTACTTATAAAATGCAATTCAATGTAGAAGTAATCCAAGTATTCAGAATAGGTTACTCAGATTGAGTAACGGAACGGAATACGTTACAAATTACATTTTTGGGCATGTATTCTGTATTCTGTGACGGAATACGTTGTGAAAGTATCCTTCCCAACACTGTCCTCTGAGGACAAAAGACTTACCGGCAAATCCAAGCGACGTTTTCACATCAACACAATAACACTCTTACTCAAAAAGCGATATTACAAATTTCCTTTTAGACATTTATTTACTATTTTATTGATATATTACGCTACTTTTGTGAACCCAAGACTTTTGTAAACTCGTTTCAAGCACCAAAACAATTGAGTGTAGGTTTGTTTTCACAAGAGATTTGAGAAATTTCAAAAAGCAAACTTAAGTTTTTCAGCTTTCGGTCTAAATTATCTCTTCACACGTTGCTCTGGAACAAATTTGGGTCACACTAGACAGAAAGCTGAGTTTGTTCTAAACATTTTGATATGAAACAAATGTGAATCACTTATATGCAAATACCCTTAAAAGGTGAATTTAAGAAGATATGTTAAAATGCCCTTAGACTTCAGAGGGCCTCTGAATTTATGTAGGCTCGTGATGTCATGGAAACTAGATGCCAGGTGTGCGTAGGTTTATGCATAACCCCAGACATGAATTACACCTGTCTGCTTAGACAAAAAGAAACATTTCCTTTACATATACATTTCTGCAACAGAGTCCTATTTCACTGTGCTGTGTCCACAGCCTCATGGTTATAGAATGACAACAGTTAGCTTGTCTAGTAATTTGATCCCCTGGTCTGTGGTACTTTAGCCGTTTAGAAATAATGAGGTTGCTCCTAATAACTTGTTGAGGTGGCTTACTTTGATACGAGTTTAGTGAATTAAAACGTTAAACTGGTTCGGCCTGCTCTAATATTTGCTACAGATGCCGTTAATCATGTTGATCTATAATATTTTGAGTGCTCCTCCCATTTTTGAATGGAATTGTTTAGTGAGAAGGCTACAGATTTGGAGATTTTGTTTGTGTTGATTTTTTATTGTGGTTGAAATTTCAAACACACTCCATGCATCACTAACTATGATTAATGAACATTATGACATTGAATATGGAGTATTTGATTAATCAACATGTATGTGGCTTTGCCATGACATGACATGGCATCATGGTATGCCTTAACTCACCAGTCTTTTTTTCTATAATACACTATGTGCTTGTGGTTTAAATATGGTCTAAATCTAGTCTACATGTACTTGTAGTGTACATGTAATCTACATGTATGGTAGTAGGTACAATAAGTAGTTCCTTTATTCCTAATTATTATAGGACTAGCCCATTAAATAGCATATTCTGGTTATGTTACACAGAATCTTTTTACCACTGCAACGCTGACAGATTCCTGCGCTTAGCCATTACAGCATGTCCCAATACTCCATAATAGTATTTTAGGTTCAGTTGTACATTATGTGGCTTACAGTAGTGTGTATAAATTAACAAGTAGTAAAATCTTAATGGAGTTTTTGCATTCTTTTAAACTTTTTGTATTTTTAGTGGGTGTGGGTGATGTTTCAGAGTATGTTTTTTGCTCTCCACTGTTAATGTGACCATGCTTGATGCTTCCATATTTTCACCCTTCTAAAGCAGCAGCAATGTTTGAGCAACACATCTATTAATTCACTGTTCATAGGAATGCTAAAACATTCAAATAAAAAAAACACAAATTGATTTGGCTTTTGTTTTTCTTTTGCATCCCTGTTGTAAAAGGTGAAAAGACAAATACTAAACACTACATTACATTTGCATTGTCAAGTTGTTACAGTCTGATGTACTTTGTCTCCCTCATGTGGTCTAAAGGACAAACAATCTTACATCATTATTCACAGTGCAGTGTGGATCTGATGACAAAGAACTTCCAAACGCTACATACATAGAAAATACCTTTTTTTAAAGTAAATATAATGACAAGTGATAGTAGCGATAGCACTGGTGTAATTAATTACTTTAATGATGCCATGATTCCATTTAGAGGAGTCGGTTCCAGACCCCTGGTATTGGGTATGCTGGCCCACCACTACTGTTATTAATTAAACCTGTGTATTCCCAGCTTTGACAAAAAAGTCAAAATGTCTGCTGTGAAAAAATAAATTAGAGTGCCTACCAACTACTTTTCTCCACAAATGATCGGCAACCTCTCTGTCAATGGAGTTTGTTGATACATCTGTATTGAGGACTACTGTACACAGAGAATATTTGTGTCTTGGAGTCTTGAAAGACTTACCGGCAAATCCAAGCAATGTTTTCACAACACTCCTACTCAAAAAGCGATATTACTGTATACAGAGAATATTTGTGTCTTGGAGTCTTGAAAGAGTAATTTATAAAGGCACAACTGCAAGAGGACCCTAGGCTACAGCATAGCTCTTCCTAACTCTGCAGTCCCTGTTTCGGTACACATAAGCTTCCCTAAAATGTGTTGAAAAAACATTTTACTGGCCTGGAGAAGTTAGGCAGAAACTAGTTATAAATTAAGCTGTAACAACTCAAATGAGGTCAACATCTATGCGAGGCCTGTAGGCGTGTACGGCCGGGGCCAGGGTCGGGGCCGGGGGCGTATGGTTAAAAAAAAATTTGATACCTGTACCGATACCACCACGTGAATTCTATACCGGTTCATGAAGATACTTTTTCCGATTCCAATTTTTTAACATCCATTTTAACAAAAATAAATTACATTACGACACAAATCTTTTCATTAGTTTTTCAGGTCCTGCTCCGTGAGCCCTGCCTCTGTGTCTCCTCAGTTTTTAGGATATTAGTGACTATTACATATTTCTTTTAAATTTATAAAGCTTATACTTGTATGCACAAAACAACATGCTTTCATCACCAAGGTATATCCACATTTTCTAATCACCTATACAGGACAATTTAGCTATTTAAATACTTGAAGATATCTCAGGATACTAATAACACTGGCTCATTCCAAACAGGAAGTTTGAATGCTACAATTCATAATCTTGAAATTATGAGAAGAAATGTTACAACCTTTATCCGGGGACCTGTAACAGGGAAATAACAGAAGCTTATTTTGTGTGAACCTAATGGTGCTGCATGACTAGAAAGTATACAATGGATGGTTTGTAACTGTATGAGAGAGATGAGAGTTTATAACATCGATAATTCAACAGAAACGCAAAGGGAAGGAATGGAGTAGAATAGGAATAGGAATAGGAACAGAGCCTGGCAGTGGTGGCCTAAAGCTTAAAGAAGTGTGCTTGGGACTGGGAGGTTGCAGGTACAATCCCAAGACCTGCCAGATAAAATCTGTATCATCAGTTTATGCAAAGTTTAATACAGAGTATTTGATTAGCAATGAGGTGGCATATCTAATCTGTAAAGTCAAAGCAAATTTTAGAGAACGACAAAAAGGAGAATCCCATTTTGAACAGAATGGCAGACTGTTCCTTGTTGGTAAGAGAAGAACAGTCCATTCCACTCCTCTGGTAAGTGATGAGAAACAGATATGGTGAGATTGGTTCCACTGGGTTGAAGTTTAGAGTCCTGGTCAAACACAGGTACTCTGAGGAATTAAAAAAGTTATTGTTAGTCAATCTTCATAGGCTACAGTCCTACCACAATTTTTATTTTTATGTAATGCATAACCAATATCAATACCAGGATCACAGTTAAATATATGGAATAAAACAATCTCAAACTTTATTTGGTATAACTGAACATAGAGAATCAAATTTAAAACCGTACTAAAACAGAAAGAAGAGTGAGTGTGTTTTCCAAATTTACTAAATTATTCACAATAATGAACTGGATGAAAGGGAAGACAGAAGCCAAATGGATCAATATAGAAGATAAAATGGCTGTGATAACAATTAGAACATTAGCATTTATCAAAAAGAATCTTTCCAGTGTTTACCAAATATTGCAAAAAGACCACCATTGCTCAAGGAAACTTTCAAGGAAACTTTATCCCTGAGGGGCAATTTACATCCAGCAGTTTCACACACCAGACAAGCAATGTAAAATTGAGACAGTAAAAACAACAAATGGAGCATAACGTTAACATCAACAAGTCTATCAAAATATAAATTAAACATAAAACTACCTTACTTTGTTTAAAAGGCCAATAGCTGTTGGAATAAATTAATTCTTAAGTCTATTGGTCCTGCAAGTAGGCAGACGGTATCTACGGCCGGACGGAAGCAATTTCTTTTCATTAAAAAGAGGATTGGTTGGTTCAGACAGGACTGATTGGTCCTTCTTAAGCACCCTAGCCTGATACAGTGCGGTCCGGTAATCCAGGGTTAGGCCTTCAATTTTGCTGCATGAATTAGGACTGCCTGCGTCGGCCGTCCGACGGTCCGGCAAAAACGCAGGACTTTCTATTCATTTTAGTCTATATCCACAACGTTCTCGTCAGGATTTTGCGGCCTTTTTTTTAGATTGTTGTGGCCCAAAATGCCTGATTTTGCGGGAACTTTTGTAACAAATTGTGATAAAAGTTGCAATGTCTTTTGTATGTTTGTTGCAATGAAGTTTTTTTTTGTATAGTTCTTTAAAAATAAAAAGGAAACTTGTTTTGGGGAGAATAAAATTACTATGGGCTGAGATTTCCTAGTAACCTTACCAAAACGGCTCAGGACGCTGCAATTGTTGGTATAATATGAAAATGGCTGGTGAATTTAAGACAAAAAGTTCTAACTTATTGAATGAACATATGGCATTGGCTTGTTGATCTTTACATTGTTAGTTAATTTCCTATCCTGGCCTGGGACACACATTCATACGGTTTGATAAAGTACTTATTGGACTTTAACTTATCATTGCACTTACAATAACGAGCGTAGCTGTCCTCAATTTAGGTCATCCTGTACGTCTCATCTGCGTTTTTTCCTGCATCCACCGTGTGTTTCTGTGAGCAGCGGCCCTGCCCGCTTCAGCGAGCTGACAGGAAACAACAGCAGCAGCTTTCAGCGACTTTAGAGTGAAAAAACGTTACAAAATGTCTTTCGCTGTACGTTTTGTTGGTAAATGTGAGATGTTCGAGTCACACACATCTTGTCTTCATATCAGAAACAAGGAAATTAATTTGGCGACGTACGTTTGTTACGTCAACCCGTTCTCACTCCCGCTTGGTCAGTGGCTCTCAGAGTCACATACTGACGTAAAGTCTGGCACATGGGACTGCTGTGATTGGTTGAAGTCGCGGGAAACTCCAGTTATTGGTCAAATTTGCGTAAAAGTTGCGGTGATTGGTCAAAATTGCGAGTCGCACCAAATTCACGGTGATTGGTTGAATTTACATGAAATTATGAGGGCTATGGTTAACTGCTCCTCAGATCTCTGCAGGGTAAATCCAGACAGCTAGCTAGACTATCTGTCCAATCTGAGATTTCGGTTGCACGACTAAAACAACCTTTGAACGTACACGTTGAAACAAGTTGTGATTGGTTTAAAGAAAATCCAGAGCACATTTTTCTCCCATCCCGGAATGCTTCCTCCTCCGCAGTACTATGGAGGAAGGTCTGGCAATGCAAGACTACCGCAGGGGGGGGACACTCAAAAAAACGCAGAGGGCTTGCAGCGAAAAGTTGAGAAGACTCAACTTTTGGAGAAACGCAACCCTACGTCACACTGCAGTGACCAATCATGTAACCGGGGATCAGACTTGTCAGTGTATTTTGAGGCGGTGTGAGAGTCCCATAAAGTAAACAGGAAACATCACTGCCTCTATCACCGCCACAAGAAAGTTTTAAAATGAGCAAGCACTGAACTGCCCAGGAGTTTGTCTCGCTCATCTCTTTTCTTTCCCTCTCTCCTGTGAAATAAAGCTGCTTTCAAGTGTATTCGGAAACCTCGAGAACTAACGATCTGACGGAAAACAGTAACTGTGAAATATAAAGTCTACTTGTGCTTTGTTGGGGGGGATTTAAGAACACAACAGGACGTCACACAAATGGGCCGTTTCATTGTCATTGATTGCTTTTTTTGGTGTGAATGCCCCGTTACACCCTGCAGCCGGTTCCTGTTTTTTAAAGAGAATTGATAAAAGAAAAGGTTAAGATTGAGTTAATAAAACACTAGGAAAACATCTTCATAAAAGTGCTATCCACATTAAAAGCACAATGTTTTTGATTTAAAAAAAAAAAAATGCATCCTCTGGTGGGCATTACTGCACACAGCATCCATAGAGTTCAAAGGTCATCTTATCGTGAATAACAGTGCCAAGATATTTATAATGCTGCACCCGCTCAACAGCCTGATCATTGATGGGCTCAGGAGAGGAAACTAGGGGTCTACTCGTTATATCATCAGGATTTTTACCTAAAATGCATATGTAGGAGATAGTGGAAGATCAACATAACTATCAAAATATCTGATCATGGCATGCACTTCTAACCGGAGGACAGTCCCATGACAAATTAACGACTACCACAATTGTAAGACATGTCAGGCAGGGCAAGCGCATCCGAGTGCTCTTCTCATTTTGTCTAGTTTGTTGTCCCCTTTTTATGTTGTTTGTTTTTTTTAGAGTTTTTGTTGATTTAATTATTTTTCCTTTTTTTCCTGATTTGTTTTTCTTTTTTGTTGTTGTTGGTTTTTATGGTTTTTCCTTCTTCATCCGTCATCTTAGCTTTCTTTGCTTTCTTCTGCTTTGGGCCAACCTCGGACGTTAAGGCACTGGTTGGCTGGCCTTTTTGGCTGCTTTGGGGACAGCGCTGGTGTTTGGGCTGCAGGCGGCTCTTTGTCATGCTGCAAAATCTTTTTAGCCTTTAGCCCCTTCCCGCCAGCCGCACGATTCTTATGGATGGTAGGTTTACCTTTCTAAAGAAGAAGACGCATTAAAACAGTATAATTTTTAATGATCACTATGTTAAAAAGGGAATCTTTGAATGTCATTGTGTGTTGAACTTACATCCACAGGGGCTTTGATTTTTGAAGCTGCAGATAAGGTAATAGGGTGTGGAAAGGCCAATATAAGACAGTTGGTATAACCAATGTAACCCGTTCCATTGTGCCAATTACACTGTGACATCAATATACACACTACTGATGTGCGGTATTGACTTTCCTACACCAATTTTGCAGTATCAAAAATGACTACCCTGGTGTAGTAACTCATATAAATCTCCTCAGTGGACTAGACAGTGGAGACATTTTGAAGTCTAATCTTTGGGATTTTCATGGTTTGACATTGCGTTTGACATGTCGGCAAGCTTGTCGAGCTGAGCAGCACTACATTGACAATCTGTCAGCAGTTTCTAAACTCTGCCTTGGTTGTCCGTCAACTGTGTGTGTGTGTTTGTGTGCCGTAAATGTGCTGCCGTAAATCGTTTTTAGCTGCCGTTTTTTGATAAAAACTGTATAACGTTTAGGCCTACATGGGTGGGTTTATACCCCTTCATTACTTAACAATAATTAAATGTAGGCCTACATGAAATGTGTGGAAATTTTTTTTTACACCGACTGGATATGGCTTTTTCTGTAGTATCCGCACTTAGGTGAAAATAATCACACAGCAGGAATGTGTCCATTCTGTCCTATAACAAGTCAATTGGTGAATATGGTAGATGAATGGGTCAGACTCAGGGCTTACATGATGTCTTCAGCACAACTCTTACTGGACTTGTCTCAGTTGTCTTTCATTCTCATCGCGGTAATGTTATGGATAATAAATTTACGGTGATCATGCAGAGAAATTGCAGGAAGTTTGACCTGAACTGCTGAAGTACAAACTGGATTACTTTACCTGATCAAGATATGGATTATGTTTTATTTGCTTAACTGTAAGGAAAATCGTGTAAATGGATGAGGTAAACTGACAACAAGTGATGTTGAAGGCCCTGAACACCCACAGAGGTGTTTTCAGTTAATGTGGCTGATTCAGGACTGATCTGTGATTGATTCTTTCTGAGTCCCCTGTTAGTGTTGTTGCACCTGTTAGGGCAGAACATATGACAGCTTTATCATCCTTATTGGTAGAAAGAATTTGTGACCTATTAAGTAAGTTCCCATCAAAGCTCCCCTTCAACCTGAGCAGAGTCTAATCAGCCAGAATAACTGAAAACACGTGTGGGTGTTCAGAGGCTTTAATATACGATGACTGATTGCAGGATTCAAGGCAGCTAATTCGGGGTTAGTTTTCGTTAGATGTGATGAACATCACGTTAAGTGCGAGTCCTCGGTTGATTGTGTGCTCGTTTAGTGTTCCGTGTTGCTGTCAGGATGTGGTTACGTTACTGTTAGGTCGATTTGTCAGTAGATTGTAACGCAGCTGCTGTTGAAAGCTAATGCTAGCACACAGCAATAACTTTGACTAACAGTAGCTAGCTAGCTAGTTCACTGACTAGGTTGTTTAAGTTTATCTTTGTGGAAAATATAAATAATCTAACGTCACTCTATACCGACGTGTGGGGAGTGATGCCAGCCTCCCAGGTCACTTTGGTCCTTTTGGTTAAAGCAACAGGTGCAATACCGTTAGCTAAGTTACAGCTCATGCCCATAGGTGACAATAGTAAACGGTACCCAGGTAAGATGGCACACGGTTTCTTTTACGATCTATGATTATAACGTTACCATAAGTTATAACATCATGTCACGTCTATTGTTTATATCTATGGCCCCAACAATGTCACATTGTTTTCACGTCATTTACATTTTCTTTAAAAATATCGACGAAACGTTAGCCGTTTTAAGGATTGTAGTAGGCTAGGAAGTGGTCTGTTTTACAATATGGACAGGCTGTTGGCTCGATACTTTTGAAATTACTCAGTGTCTCTGCTTCTTGATTGCAGTTAATATGTCTCAATATATTCCGAGCCACTTGAAGAACGTTGCTCTCTATGAAGCATGAAACCATGAGGTCTGATCTGCAACACATTGTTATCCTCCACATCACTGTAGCTCACGCGAGGCTTTCCACTGCGGTCTCGCAGGCGGTGACAAAACTCAGAAAAGTTATCTTTACTCAGATCCTGCAGGACGTTCTTCAAAGCTTCTTTGTTTGTTTTGCGGGCCATTTTTCATATGTAGACGTCTTTCTTTTTTTAGGGAGGAAATAGTGGCAACCAAGTGGAAGGCTACCGTTCAGATATGAATATGGCCTGAAAAAAGGTGCTGCCTTATGATTCGCCCAACACCTACAGGGTTACCTGATCAGTATGACAAAACCAACCGGAAAAATGCGGACCTGGCAACCCTGTACAGAGACAACGCAGCCTCTAGAAAGTTCTACCCGTCTCAGGTGTGCGTCATCCATGTTATAAGAAATGGATACAGCTGCATTCAAGGCAGAGCCCTGTTCATTCCTATGAGAGTTCATAATGGAGCCAAAAATTACCCAGATGATCGTCACTGCTTTCACATTGTGCGGCAAATAGAGCAGGTGCACTAGAGACTTTTCCCCAGTAACTACCTGTTTAGCGCTCAACTAACTTCAATGGGGATTAAATGATTTAATCGTGTCGCCTCTTCTAGACTTTCCAAATGTTATCAGACCAAATGAATCAAATTCTGATAGTGAAACGAGACCTTTTGCGGGGATTGTGAAGTTCAAAAAAATGATCCACTGATTTCCAGTGGGGAAGTCTTTGGGGGAAAGTCTTTTGGGGACCAGAGGGCATCATGTGAGGGGCCGGGAGTTGCAATTCCACCGTTTGGCCACTTTATTAAATTTCCTTCAAAGCACGGGGGACTGGCCTGGAATGTCAAGACTGTTCAATCAGAATAACAACAATAGTGGACGTGATGGACAAATGGTTCATCCCTGCCAGGTATTTTTTGAAAGTGCCTGCACTTTTTCAAATAACAGCTTCTCAGATGGTTGTGTAGAAAACCATCTGGTGCGTGAGGGATGCAAAATTCGGTATTTGGTGAATACACACACTAAATTACTGTGAAAGTTGTTTCTACAGGTAAGGCCAGCTAATAAAGTTCCAGCATTAATTGTCATATGTAGAACTCTTTTGGGGATTGCATTTCGTTTTATACAAATACATTTCTTGAGACAACAAACATCTGCATATAATTTTTTCCTTTGGAGGTTTTCCAAAGAGAAACAGAAGCCAAAAATGAAGAGACCCATAAGCAGATACTTTCCAACTTTGTATTTTGTAATCAAAGATTAACATCAAAGAGACTCTACTCACCATTATGGTATTAACTATTATTTTACAAAACTTGTGTCTTGGTTCCAGTTTTATTGTAAACTAAACACAGGACAAAAGGACAGGAGTTACAGCAGAAAGGTACAGTCAAAGCATCCCTTGGCTTACCTTCCGTCTATTGTTAAACCCCTATGAAAATATTAACCGACAAACAAACCGCCATAGCCCACACCATTCAAAGTTGGGGTAAAATGTTTGAATTATTTAGTCATTGTTTCCCTGTTGCCCTGACTTTTACTAAATACCTATTCTGAACATTCCTATATCGTTATAATTATATGTTAGAATAATGTTTAGAAAGCTAAATGGAGAGAATTTTTGGCTTTGTTTTTCACAAAAGCACCTCCCTTTATTTGCCATGCGCAGCACTGATTACCTTGTACCTCTTTCACACCAATGACCAGGGTTGGACCAGGTTTATCTGACGTGTTCAACCCTCATTTTGGCAATTCAAACCAAGTCAGTCAACGCGGGCTGATCCCTGGTCAAGGCAATTTCAGATAGCACCAATGGCACAACTAGGGATCAATGCATAACAATTACCTTACATGTTGGAAATGGGCGGGGCAGCTCACGTCATATTTAGTAAACGGCTAACGACTACTCCAGTCCAACTGTAGACATGGATGTGTTATATTAACGGCTGTACACCACCAGAACTAGTGTTAATTGTAGCTACTTGAATTCGTCATTAGTGGGGTTTCCATCTATGTGCATTTTGAAGTATTGCATTAGAAAATGTTGATGGAAACGGAAAAATAAAAAAAAAACGTCCTCAAATTCGCAAAAGCATTACGCTCGCTTGAGGTGGTTTTTGCCTTTTTCGAAAAAGAGTCAATGCGCAAAATGGGAGATGGAAACAGCTTTGCCGAATAAGTTGTGACGTAGCGAACACGTAACTCACATGACTATAGTCCCGGTATCCATCGGATGGGGGAAGGATCGGGAAATGGGTCCCATCAGTAGGCCGTACACTTGTGGAACAAAGTGCGTTGTGGAGTTTCTGTGCGCTATAGCCTGTGCCTCAGCCACATCGGGTAAATTGATGAATTGGTTCAACAGCTTGAATCGTATGGCCCTGCACACCACATATACACAGTGGTGAACGGTTGTCTCTCTAACACCAAATGTATCTGCCACAACCCTGTATTCTGCACAGGTGGCCAACTTGTACAATGCTACCTCTCTCCATTTAGCCAAAGAACTTAGCTTCTAAACTCTTTGATTTAGCAAGCCAGTTTGCAATCTACAACCATGTGTAACGTCAACTTGTGACGAAACTACACTTTGCGTAGTCTAGTTTATTCGCTCTAAACCAGTTGATGGAAACGCTTCTAATTTGCATTTTCTTTTTTGCGACATTTTATAAGTTTGGTTAAAATTAGCTTAACAATTAGATGGAAACATGACTATAGTACAGTAGGATCTCTGCAGCCAGCAGAGATTTGCACTGCGAGCTTGGGCGAGGGGAGAGAGAAATAAAGCACATTTTAGAATTGACAGCGATTACACTCTAAAGCATGAATAAATAACAGTCAAACACTCAACAGAGCCAGATGCTCTTTTCTACTCCTCTGTATTTCCTTCATTGCAGGTGCAGCAGTAAACAAGGAAGTAGGCTACTCTAGTATCGATTTATGACCATTTTAAAGAGAACATTTCTCCTTGTTTGATATAATTGAAAGTAAAGTTAGGCTTTGCCGTCGGCTTCCTGGCTCCTTTCAAAAAAAGACAGAGAGAAAAGTGATTCACTCGAGCCAGCAGAACTGCAGGCTGCAAACCTGTGTCTCAGCCGGAGGCTTTAAAGTGAGCACTGAATATGAGAACAGAATTTGGTGTGGTATTTTGTTACCTTGTAGGGCTATAGTTTTTTTTTTAAATAAGGATATTAGTGTGGTTGTACTATTCAGTAATTGGGAAAATAATTACTAAACTAACATGAAAAAGAGTTTTGCTGAGATGGTGGATCGTCAAAAAAAATTCATACAATATCTTTGCCATATCGCCAACCCCTATCTTCAAGTGCCTTATTACTTTGTTGTGTATTTAAATTTAAATGCAAATTGCTTCAAAATGTCTTTCACCCTGCTTTGCTTTTGTGTCTAAAGGCTGCTTGAAAGCAGCAGGACTTAGGAGTTGGGCTTTTTTTTTCATGATCGGCACGTCGTGGTGATAGAGTCCAATGTTAGCGTGTTGGATGTGTTTCCATTCACTACAACAGTGTGGCGCCGCCAACACGGCATCGTCGTCTGACCAGGAACCTGCAGCCAGGTCTTCCAGCTCCGCCGTTTCATCTGTCATAGTGGGACTGACTAGCTCGGCAATCCTCTTGCTGTGCTAACCTCAGTACATGTTGCTAACGGCAAACGGCTAATATAATTATCCGGGCAGAACTTGTGCTTGTCAACTTTGATTCCGCATTAGGTGCACCAATCTACGTACAAAATAAACAAAGCATTATTGCCGATCGCGTACTGAATATCGGCTGATAACAATCGGCAGCTGATCAATCAGGGTGTACCTACATTTTACCGGTTTCTAGTGTGCAATTTTACAGTCAAATCCCATTCCCTTGGGGCGCCTGGATAGCTCATCTGGTAGAGCGTGTGCCCCATGTACAAAGGCTCAGCCCTTATCGCAGTGGCCGCAGGTTCAGCTCCAACCTGCAGCCCTTTGCTGCACGTCATTCCCCCTCCCTCTCCCATTTTACATCTTCAGCTGTTCTATATAATAAAGGCCTAAAATGCCTAAAAAAACAAAATCCCATTCCCTCAGTACCGCAGAGTTGTAGCTCCTGCTCAACTCTTCAGACACTGCATCCCATTACATCATCTTCCAGTTTTTCAGGATGGTCTCTGCTGCATCTAGAGTACTATCTTGCTGTTAAGACAAAGACAATTGAAGGTTATGTAAATATTGTGTTTTTCACCACAGAAAAGTGCCAACATAAGTCTTTTCTAGATCATTTTGGGTGTGGTGTGTTTTTTGGTTTGTAACAAAAAGTTTTGCATTTACCTTTATGAAGCAAAGGCGAATATATTTCTCAAACTGCTTCTTGGACTCATCTCCAACAAATGCTGTGACTGGAATGGCTGCCAATTTCTGTTTCAAATATTATTAAAACAATATTATTATTAAAACAATGGCTGCAATGTGAGTGCATCTGAATTAGAATTTAGTACTATATATTATAAACCGAATGAACTCAGTGTATGTACCTTTTCTTTAATCATCCACTGCACAAACTTGTAGTCGTAGGCTTCATCCCCGACCATATGTGACAGGTCCTGATCTACGATAGACACAGAGCAGAGATAAATACTCAGCAGCAGGGTCGGGGTCCAACAGACTGTCCCACTGCTGATCCACCACCAAACTGCTAAAATACCAGGATTTATGAAGTTTCAAATTGCCTACCTGCAAACTCAGAAGAGCTGAAAAAATATTATTATTATTATTATTATTATTATTATTATTATGAGCTATATATATTTATTGATTTAAAAAAAGAAGCATCTAATTGTATTTGTCTGTTCAAAAATATAAAACAATAAAAAGTTGATCTACAAAAAGGACGGCGACATTAAAGAACGGCTTGTTTATTGCTGAGGCCACAGGGTCAAAATTAAATGATTTATTAAAAATGGAATAACAATAACTTATTTCACCAGTAAATTCCTGTTAAACGACAAAAAAAAACACTGGATGGGAAAAAGGTATTTTACAACAACATTGAATGCAGCACGAGGCTGGCAAGGCAAATTTCAAGTGAACGCAACATCTGTGTTGTTTTTCAAACAACGGCAGCTGCAGACTGCTGGAATCCATCCATCCATCCATCTTCATCCGCTTATCCGGGGTCGGGTCGCGGGGGTAGCAGCTCCAGCAGGGGACCCCAAACTTCCCTTTCCCGGGCCACATTAACCAGCTCCGACTGGGGGATCCCGAGGCGTTCCCATGCCAGGTTAGAGATATAATCCCTCCACCTAGTCCTGGGTCTCCGCGAGGCCTCCTCCCAGCTGTACGTGCCTGAAACACCTCCCTAGGGAGGCGCCCAGGGAGCATCCTTACCAGATGCCCGAACCACCTCAACTGGCTCCTTTCGACGCAAAGGAGCAGCGGCTCTACTCCGAGCTCCTCACGGATAACTGAGCTTCTCACCCGATCTCTAAGGGAGACGCCAGCTACCCTCCTGAGGAAACCCATTTTGGCCGCTTGTACCCTGGATCTTGTTCTTTCGGTCATGACCCAGCCTTCATGACCATAGGTGAGGGTAAGAACAAAAACTGACCGGTAGATTAAGAGCTTTGCCTTCTGGCTCAGCTCTCTTTTCATCACAACGGTGCGATAAATTGAATGTAATACCGCACCTGCTGTGCCGATTCTCCGACCAATCTCCCGCTCCATTGTCCTCTCACTCGCGAACAAGACCCCAAGGTACTTGAACTCCTTCACTTGGGGTAAGGACTCATTCCCTACCTGGAGAAGGCACTCCATCGGTTTCCTGCTGAGAACCATGGCCTCCGATTTAGAGGTGCTGATCCTCATCCCAGCCGCTTCACACTCGGCTGCGAACCGATCCAGTGAGTGCTGAAGGTCACAGGCCGATGATGCCATCAGGACCACATCATCTGCAAAAAGCAGCGATGAGATCCCCAGCCCACCGAACTGCAACCCCTCTCCACCCCGACCACGCCTCGATATCCTGTCCATAAATACTACAAACAGGATTGGTGACAAAGCGCAGCCCTGGCGGAGGCCAACTCTCACCTGAAACGAGTCCGACTTACTGCCGAGAACCCGGACACAGCTCTCGCTTTGGCCCTGAGAAGGGACCCCCTCACCCCGTACTCCCGCAGCACCTCCCACAGTATTTCCCAGGGCACCCGGTCATACGCCTTCTCCAGATCCACAAAACACATGTAGACTGGTTGGGCATACTCCCAGGCTCCCTCCAGGATCCTTGCGAGAGTAAAGATCTGGTCCGTTGTTCCACGACCAGGACGGAGTCCGCATTGTTCCTCTTCAACCTGAGATTCGACTATCATCCGAACCCTCCTTTCCAGCACCTTGGAGTAGACTTTACCGGGGAGGCTGAGAAGTGTGATACCCCTGTAATTGTCACACACCCTCTGGTCCCCCTTTTTAAAAAGGGGAACCACCACCCCGGTCTGCCACTCCTTAGGCACCGTCCCAGACTTCCACGCAATGTTGAAGAGGCGTGTCAACCAAGACAACCCCTCCACACCCAGAGCTTTAAGCATTTCTGGACGGATCTCATCAACTCCTGGGGCTTTGCCACTGTGGAGTTGTTTAACTACCTCAGCAACCTCCACCAGGGAAACTGATGCCAATCCCCCATCATCCTCCAGCTCTGCCTCTACCATAGAGGGCGTATTAGTCAGATTTAGGAGTTCCTCAAAGTGCTCCTTCCACCGCCCTATTACCTCCTCAGTTGAGGTCAACAGCGTCCCATCCTTACTGTACACAGCTTGGATGGTTCCCCGCTTCCCCCTCCTGAGGTGGCGAACGGTTTTCCAGAAGTACCTTGGTGCCGACCGAAAATCCTTCTCCATGTCTTCTCCGAACTTCTCCCACACACGCTGCTTTGCCTCTTTCACGGCAGAGGCTGCAGCCCTTCGGGCCCTTCGGTACTTTGCAACTGCCTCCGGAGTCGTCTGGGATAACATATCCCGGAAAGACTCCTTCAGTCGGACGGCTTCCCTGACCACCGGTGTCCACCACGGTGTTCGTGGGTTACCGCCCCTTGAGGCACCTAAGACCCTAAGACCACAGCTCCTCACCGCAGCTTCAGCAATGGAAACTTTGGCATTTGTCCACTCGGGTTCAATGCCCCCAGCCTCCACAGGGAT
Organism: Sander vitreus; assembly: GCF_031162955.1. NCBI lineage: Eukaryota > Metazoa > Chordata > Actinopteri > Perciformes > Percidae > Sander > Sander vitreus. The sequence continues at coordinate 23,840,773 of NC_135863.1, forward strand.
GCACGAAAAGCTCCGCCGGAGATGTGAGTTGAAAGTCTGTCGGACAGGGGCCTCCTCCAGACGTTCCCAATTTACCCGCACTACCCGTTTGGGCTTACCAGGTCTGTCCAGAGTCTTCCCCCACCCCCTGACCCAACTCACCACCACATGGTGATCGGTTGACAGCTCCGCCCCTCTCTTCACCCGAATGTCCAAAACATACGGCCTCATATCAGATGAAACGATTATAAAATTGATCATTGACCTTTAGCCTAGGGTGCTCTGGTACCAAGTACACTTATGAGCATCCCTATGTTCGAACATGGTGTTCGTTATAGACAATCCATGACTAGCACAGAAGTCCAACAACAACCAACCACTCTGGTTTAGATCAGGGAGGCCGTTCCTCCCAATCACGCCTCTCCATGTGTCTCCATCATTGCCCACGTGCACGTTGAAGTCCCCCAGCAGAACTATGGAGTCCCCGACTGGAGCCCCATGCAGGACTCCACTCAAGGTCTCCAAGAAGGCCGAATACTCCGAACTCTTGTTTGGTGCATATGCACAAACAACAGTCAGAGTTTTCCCCCCCACAACCCGCAGGCGTAGGGAGGCGACCCTCTCCTCCACCGGGTTAAACTCCAACGTAGCTTGTGAGTATCAGATTTTGAGAGGCGGCGGGCCGAGCCGACCGCTCGTCATTTCCGGTAAGTGTTTTAACGTAAGTGTTCCTTTTGGGACAATACTAACCATCGAAAGTGGGCACTACGGCAGTAAGTGGTCAGTGCACATTAGCAGTGTACTGACGGAAGTATGCGGAATGAGACACAGCCAGCATGGTAATAAAGTTATTACATAGCCATGTAATAACTTTAAAAGACCCTCAAAATAAACCCTGAAAATAACCGTTAACATATATAACGGCTGTTATGTCAGCTGTAGACGGCTTTACCCAGTGTTAAATTTGAGTTAACGTTATTTTAGACTGAATCAAGCTGTCAGCTAGCGGTTAGCCGAATTAGCTGTTAACTAAACTAATGTTAGCTTCCCAGCAGAGGCTAACGTCAGAAGCTGAGGGACAGATCGTGATTCGTGCAGTGCTGTAAATCCTCGTGACGGATCGTGCAGGCAGCACAGATCGGGTACTGATACCCTCCCTCCTCACCAGCATGAGTTCCACCAATCAGAGGCATCACTGTGGGATTGTGGGATTGTTCAGGACTGTGGGTAATGAAGTACTTATCCAAGACATCGCGAATAAAAGACATTTATCTCAACACAAGGGTAGTGCCCCATGATTTGTGGTGTCTATATGAGAATATACAATCGCTGAGTCACGTCAGCATGCTGGTTTTCGACGGTTACGATTTTATGGCTTATACTCCAATTTGTCAATGGAGAAATTGCATTGTATTTTTACTTCCGGAACCCGCTGTGGGCGGGACTGTTGAGCTCTATACAGACACACTTTTACACCGTTTAGCTGTCAGCATTTTAACCGTGTTTACTCCAGCTGCTAGTTAACGGTAGGCTAACGTTAGCTGCTGTCAGGTGTAGACTAGCGATACGGCGATGTTTCAGTTCCCTCTAACGTCCGTTTTTGGAGCATCCAAGAGAAGCGTAGGCATTTAAGTGACACCTAAATAAGGCACCAAAATCCGCGTTGCTATTTGGTCCGGTAGAGAACGGTCGTTAAGGCACCGGTGCCGTATTAGCATCGGGTCTTGGACCCCCTCGAACCCCCCAATAAAAACTCTTCGGATCTACACGATTCACGTGGATGACATTTTCCCATTCAAAACAGCGATTTTCGACTAGTTTGCAGATATGCAAATTGTATCAAAGGTTTCGTCTTCTCTCATTTTTATCAGCATGAGGCCATGTAAAAAATTAAAAAAATAAAAATGTCTGTTTTAGTTCTGAATGTAACCTTGTGAGTTTTTCCTTTTTAAATATTAAGTAATGAATTAAAAGCTATTAAATTTCAAACCTGTTACAAAAATACTATTTTCTTTTTTCTGCAAAACTTGAGTTTGAACTTTGATCAATGTCAATCATTGAGTAAATAATACAAAAAAATATTAATTCCTTAACTATTTTTATTATTAACTATTTATTTACTTAAAACTGTCAGCTATTTCCTACTGCACACATTGAAAAAACACATTATTTAACTCCAACAATGACGCAAACAGATGTTTTAAGTGCAAATAAAATCTTGGATTGAAGGCAAAAACCTTTCTACATAACTGCGGAGTGACTTCTTTTGCATTAACTGATCTACTGTGCTTTAAAAGTCCAGTAACTCTTCCAACACAATGACAACTTTTACAAGTTATTTCTTCATTCTGTGGGCTCAAGCTTCCATTGCACTACTTGGATCAACTAGTCAGTTCATTTCTGTGAAGCACATAACACCAACATGAAAACTAAAATGAGCTACCAAGCTTCTCCCCTCGACTTGCATGCAACAGCAGTGTAAATGTGCTAATGATGTCAGTTCAAATATTCAGTAACTCACTGAGAGATGTGACGTCCGCGAGCATGAAGTAGCCTCCCTCCGGGATGACGGGAGTCATACCAGCCTCTTGCAGGATGGCAGCCATACGGTCCCTCTTGCCCTCAAGTTCTTCTGCCAGGGAGGAGAAGTAGCACTCGGGCTGATCCATCAGCTCAAAGTTCCGCAGCAAACCTTGCGCCACAGCCTCCTGAGAAGAGAAAAGGAGAGCTAGAAGTTTCAGACAAAATCATAAGAGTTTCAAGGAACATATTGTGCAAGAGCTGTGCAAACTTGCCTGTAAAGGTGTCGGGCAGGTGTACAGAGTATTCTGCATGACGGTCTGAAGATGCTTTATCAAGTGCTCAGGTCCTATAGACCAACCAAGCTAGGAGACACATTTTTTGTCTGATTAAAAATAGTTTTTTTGTTTTACAAAACATACAACTCGCAACATGAACAAATCCCCACTCCCTTCTGTCATCACCACCCACCCAGACACAAAGCAAGAAAAGATGACACAGTAACTACAATATGCCAGACCATTCAACAAAATAGACAATAAGCCATAAACATGTATAAATGACAAAACCATAAGCCCATCATGCACGTCTCTCCCCCGCACAAAGCTTCTTCGGAGAGGAGACACACATTTTAACGACATGATGACATGTTGAATATAAAAAGTTGTGTTCTAAATCCACAAATTTCTTACCTTCCATCCAGTAACACTAAATGTTTTCCCTGCACTGCCGATAGTGATTGTCCTATCCCACATTCCAGGCAGAGTGGCTGTAGAGAAAGAAAACTACATCAGAATTTCAGGAAATTGAAATTCAGAAAAAGTTTCGAATATTTCATCTTTTACGGCCAGTGACGACAATTTTTTACATTAAACATTCAATATTAAGAACATAATTTCATGCCGAAAAATATATGTTTTCTGAAACACTGGCCTGGTGTGTACAAATACTATAAATGCTCCTCAGGGTAGGAATCAAACTAGAATGTTTAACTTGAATATAAGAATGAAATCATTTCCATGCAATGGAAACATAGAGAACTGGCTTACAGAAGTTACGTTAATGCAAGTGTTGAGCCTATAAATGAAAGAGGCTATCACTATTTGCAGTCAAGCATGAGACAACAGTCAATGGTAAACTCTTGAATAAACTGTGTTAACGTGTCTGGTTAGCAACTGAGCTTAGCGGTTTGTTGGGGTGAGGGGAAGAAAATCAATACAGCGTAGTATTGCAACATTTTCCATGGTAATAGTGTGTCGGTACACAGATCTTTTATTATATAAATTGCACATTAGAATTTAACTTTTTGGTACTATAATAAAAAAATTCAATTCCTTCTTCAGTCCACTAGATCAGTGGTTCTCAAACTGTTTTCAATAATGTACCCCTGATGTTACGTGCTGTTTTGCGGCCAAATTGGTGTATCAAATACATTTGAGACATTTTAAGGTGTCTCCATTTTTTTTCGCACTGAATCGCACAACATTTAAGCTAACATTTGCGAACAAAAGTTGCTAGCCAAAATGGATCTCGCCATCTACCTACAAATAATTAATATTGCAAAAGCTGTAATTGTACTTTTGAATTATTTTTTTAAGCCAAGTACCCCCTGACCAACGCTAATCATTTTTGCTAGAAAAAACGTCAATATAAAGAGGAACAGTACAGCGCTGTCAGCGATAGATTTACTAAACAACAGCCCTGTAACTGAACATTTTTAATTAGCAATTAAATGCTAATGAGAAAAGGAGACAAAAACTGTAAAAATGACAAAACCTTGGAAAAAGATGGTAGAAAGAAGGAAGGAAGTAAGGCAAGAATAGGTCGAAAATAGTATCAAAAAGAGTGACATAACTTTGAAAAAAGCGAGAAACTTGTAAAAAGTAGGACAGTAGAAGGAAGGAAGGCAAGAATAGGTCCAAAGAAGGCGACACAAATGTCACATTTTTGGTAGGGAAAAAAAAGAGAAACAATGTTCTGGACAACAGCCTTGTAACTATTAAACATCATACGCATTTTAACTAATACTTTTCCATGACTTTTTCATGACTTTTTGGCAAATTTCTATGACTATGTATTCCTGAAAATGTCAGTCGACATTATTCAAAAAGAATAAAAATCTGTGTTAAAGTTTACCCTCAGAGGTTTAACAATAAAATGAATGACAATTTATGTGGTTCATAGTGGGAGTCGTAATATCGCCCCCCGAATAGAACACTGAGGTTAGGACGACGTGAAATACATTTATTAAAAAGAAATTCCATGACTTTTCCAAGACCTTCTGGGTCTTTTTATGTTTCCAAAACCTTTCCAGGCCTGGATTTTGCATTTTTTTAAAATTCCATAACTTTTCCAGGTTTTTTCAAAACGTATGAACCCTGAAACATTTTGTTAAATATCTCACGTACCCCCTGCAGTCCTCCAAAGTACCCCTAGGGGTACACGTACCCCCATTTGAGAAACACTGCACTAGATTGTGCAGTTGAGTTTTTTTCTGACGGGATCAGCAGATGAAACAGATGTTGACAAAGTTTTTCTTTGGGGACATAATTTGAAGTTGAAAAAGGTAATAAATTGCAATATATCGTTGAATATCGCAATAGGTTTAAAATTAAATTATTATCATATTGTGACATAAGTATCGTGATAATATCTTATTATGGCGCCTCTGGTGATTCCTCCCATACTGGTTTCCTAGCTCGCATATGACAAACTGCCCATTACCTTGGTGGGATATTGTGACTGACTAGGGCTAGCATGTTAACTGCTATCTAGCATGACCAGTTAGCTTGCCAGCCACAGTAGCTTAGCCAGTTAACAGTACTTCTTCACCAAGCTACAAGCAACACCTATTTCACTAGTACATATGAATCTATTTTTGCAGAGCGACTTTCTGCTGTGACTGAACCCTAAAGCAAGGGTTGTTGCATGTAGAGGTTTCCATCCCTATAGCTGTGTGTAAAGAATGGATGAGCTTCTATTATTATAAGATGGATGACAGTAGCTATGTTTCCATCTACTTTTCAATCAAATTAACTGAAGTTCACTAAAAACATTCACGTAAATAAAGCCGGTGAATGTGTGTTTCCATCCAACAGCTTTAAACCGAATAAAAACCTGTGCGTACTGATGTTACGTGCTGTTTTTGCGGCCAAATTGGTGTATCAAATACATTTGAGACATTTTAAGGTGTCTCCATTCTTTTTCGCACTGAATCGCACAACATTTAAGCTAACATTTGCGAACAAAAGTTGCTAGCCAAAATGGATCTCGCCGTCTACCTACAAATAATTAATATTGCAAAAGCTGTAATTGTGCTAATGTGCCAGCTGAACACATCAAGCTCTAATAAAACGACGACACTATCAAAACATGGCTATGATGATGCAGATAAATCATGGCATTTCTTCGATTTTTTGCTTTCTAAAATAGCCGTTATATTTTGCTCGTAAATGAAATGTACTGAAGTCCGAAAGTGTCCTCGTTCGTCCACCTATATCTGTCTTTGTTGACACCCGCCGTGTCTGCAAAGAAAGCAGAAATGACCTAAAACTTCTTCTTCTTCTTCTTTGTTTCATGGTGGGTTGCAACCATAAAATGACCTAAAACGTAATCGCAATTAATTATTTATTCGGTAAATGACGTTTCCATCAGCGTTTAACTCATGAGCCGTTTATCGATTAAGAGAAAATCCAATTAGAGTGAACATAAAAACTTTGTGTCCATATTCGTGAAAATCAATCAAATCTTACAAGACATTTTTCATTCAATATTACTTAATTTGCAAAAAAACGTGATGATGAAAACATGGCTACTGATTGGCTCTTTTATACTCTTTTTTTTTGTCAGATAGGTATGTTGAGCTGAAAATGTACCAATTTTGATGTGTTGGTGTCCCCTGTAGACAAGCCACTCATAAACCTCATCACTGAAGCACAGAGTGTCATGTTTAATACAGAGGTCGGCGATCATCTGCAGCTCATCTCTGGTGAAAACCTGCAGGAAGAGGACAGGAACTACTGAAAGCACTGGTTCTTCCTGTCATGTCAAGTCAGCAAGCAACATAATGACTGTGACTTACCTTCCCAATGGGATTGTTGGGTGTGTTGATGATGATGGCCTTTGTCTTAGAGTTGAATTTACTGGAAAGCTCATCTGGGTCGAGAAACCAGTCGGCACTTGTGATTGTCTTATTTCCAGACTTCTAAATTTTTGCAGAAGATGTTTTGTGTCATGGCTCCTAATATCTGCTAACATACTTAAGACGTGCAGCAGATAAAATACATACTGTATATCGTCGCTGTTGGGCAAGAACCTTGCATCTCCATATTCCGTCATTACATTTTTTTTTTTCAGAAATCAATGCTATTGGTCACAGAGATCTGAGGAGCAGTTAACCTCATAAATAGACCGGAGTTTAGAATGCCAACACAAAGAAAGCAGAAGGTAGCAGACATCCGGCGAAATGAAATGAAACATCATCGATATGGTAAAAAACAATGGTAATCTATTGAGTGGCTGGTAAAATTTGAGCAATCACTAGCCATTTGGCTGGTGGATGAAAAAAGTTCATTTTGAATCCTGTAAGCTCAATAAAACGTATTCAAATTAGACATACAAGGTTTTTACCCGACAGTGACGATATATGAAACATGTGTGACAAACATCAGTAGCTTTAGGTGTAACTTACAAGGCGTAACGGTATCAACACAGGCTTGGCCCCTGCCATGCGCACCATTGGTACATAACAATCGAAGAAAGGTTCTATTATGATGACCTGGAGTAATAAACATTACGCAATTACTAATATACTGTATGTACTGGGAGCATGGTTATGAATGTATATGTGAATGTCTATGACTATAAACTATGACCTTACCTCATCTCCCTCTTCCACCAGTCCTTGCATGGTGCTGAATAGGGAACCATAACCTCCTACTGTGACCAAGATTTCTTTTAAGGGGTCAATCTGGCGCCCATGGACCTTCCCATAAACCTGAGAAAGGGCCTTCACCAAAGATGGATGACCCTTGCAAATCAACAGAAGACCAATTATTCAAACAACATAGTGTTAATACAATTATCAATGCCCCAAATCACATTTACAAATGCTCATTTTAAATGAGCATTTAGAGGTGAAATCGAAAGTATCAAATTTTGTCTCCAGTCCCTCAGCAACACTTTTCCTTTACAATTACATTCATAAGAAATATTAAATAACCAGGTTCCAAAAACAATTTGCTTTTTGTCGTAGTGGACCATGAGTGATGGTTACAGTTAGTTCAGTCTTACAAAGCCTCTGGTGTACTGGTTCATCCTGTCCACTGATGCAGCCTCTGCTAGTGCCTCTTTGATGTAAGAAGGTGGAGGGATGTCGGGATAGCCTTGGCCCAGGTTAACAATGGATGGGTCTGCTGCCACTGACGTAAACGCCACCCTGAATTGACAACGAAATAAGCCATTATTTAACAAACTAGAGATAAAAAAAAAAAAAAATTCTAACTAAAGAACACATTTCTTGTAAAAATAGCCACAAAATATCTTTGAAACTATAAAACTGAAGTCTCTCACCCAAACCTATCACTATGGTTTGATGTCAGCATTGACTAAAAATGTTTACAAGCACAGCCAACAATATGTGTGTTTTCCATACGGTCTCACCTAGACCTCCCAGTTCACGTCCTGGATTTTCTTGAGAGAAGAAGATTTGAGTTAGCTTGAAAATGCCTCTGCACTCAATTGGATAGACCTACAACCAATCAGAGCAACGGAGTATGTGACCACAGGGTTTTCATTGCGCCCCATCTTCTTAGCGACCATCGGGGCCAGCTGATAGATTCAACTTTTTCCGAATCCCGTAGGATGGACGGCAAAAACATCTTTCCGATAGACAAATGCCTTGATCGCAGTCCTCTGTTCCTCCTTTAAAAAATGAATGCGCTGTCGATATCTTCTACAACAGACGCGATGGCGGAATCTACACATCTCAATTCTCCAGCAGCAGCCATCTTTGTTGTAAACGAATTCAACCCAAGCGCTCTTTGGTGACGTGGTTGATTACGTTACGTTGATCATCTGTCCATCATCGTATAAAGCCCGCTCTGACAATTTGATTGGTCCAAACAGCTCTGGTTCGAGCATAGTTGCTCCACAACGGATCAAGTCCAGACCGAAGTTCCCGACCTCAAATGTTGTGGGCGGGGCTAAGTTTGGCTGGCATCCAGACTAGATTTGAGTGAAATCCTCTTAGATTCATGTGACCTTAAAAAAATCGTATAGCTCTACTACAAAATGCTTTTTTTAGCCATGATTTCTTTTTTTTGGTTTGGCCCATTCTTACGTGCGTGTATTGAAAGCCTCACCGATTGCTCATTTTTCACTGGATTGAATGTATTACTGAACATCCAATAAACCCGAAGGATAATTTGCAAACTGTATTCATGTAGATCAATAGTAGTTGCTGAATGAATGAACCACTGACACTGAAAGCCGTGAGTCCATGAACGAGGCAAGTGTCTGTGATTAGTTCACGTGTCTGTAATAACAGCAGTTATCTAAACTGCTAAAGACAGTTGAACAAGTGTGTTGTTTTTTCATTAGATACTGATAAGATACATCAGATACAATCTTATGTGAAATCAGTTTGGCTAAAATGACAAATTTATTTGTTTCAGCGAGACTAGATTAACTGAAATGTTCAATATAATAATATATTGATTTCGGGGCCTTGCTTTACTTTTAACCCTGTCTCTCTGAAAGTATGTATTGGCAGTGGTCTACTTAAAGTGAAGCATGAAAGAGAGGCATTATCAGCACAATGTACTTAAATTGACTTAACATATGTTCAAGGTGGAGCTTTTAACTGTAATATAAATGCGGAATAGTTTAATGAATAATAACGCATTATATCTTAATTGACGTTTTTTTGAGTAAAATCTATATCTGCAAAGTAACCAGTAACATTTCTCTGTCAGGTAAATGTAGTAGTACAATGTTTTCCTCTGAAGAAGAAGTACACAGTAATTCATTAGTATACAGTTGGGATGCATAAAGGCAGGGTTGGCAACTATTTCCAATATGCACTTTTTTATATATGGTTTGAAATGGTCTTTACACCCCGACAGCAACAAATAACTTATGGGCTCTGAAAAAGGAGCAAAAAAGATCCTTCATCTGTAGCTGCTGTAATCCTGTAAAAACTGTAAGAACCAATGAAATGCCTCCTTGCCCCGCTAAGCTCAATGTGTGTCGTGGCCGCTGGAGTTACTGCAAGTTCACTGGAGAATGGAGGAAAAAACTCAGCAAAGGATGCCCCTGCTGCAGTTCAATGAGACCGGAAGTAGTTTTGATGAGGGGCATTGCGGTCCTTTCGCCGCTCTGCTCTGAAGCAGCGACACAGTGGTGCTCGTGTACGTCTGTGTGTGTGGGTCAGAGGGAGGCAGAGACGGGGGCAAGAGGGAGGGGTTAGACGGAGCCCCGAATAGATGCTACTTGCTAGCTTTTTAACATTACCAACCCTGCCTTCAAGTGCGTTGGAGGCCTTATGTATGTTATTTTGAGGTACAATGGTTCTGGAGAAAGCTGCAAGCAGCAATACAGCAGGCCAAGCAATGCACTGCACTAGTTATGTAAAACATTCAGCAACAACTAATTTATTAACATGAATGCATATTGCAAATTATCCGTTATTAGTTATCCATTATGCTGATGATAAAAATTCCCCACTTCCTCTTACTTGTGTAAATGACGTGAATCAAATTAAATAGCACAAAGACTATAGGGCTACTGTCCTTCACACCCTACTTGTCGGACTTACTTTGCTCTTGTCTAACATCAGAAAACTGGCTGGCTTTTATGTGATAACAATATGGCGTAAAATGGGAACCTGATCAGAATTCAGTAAACAGAACTCCTCTCCTGCTCTAGCCTGCTCTCTGAGATTTGCTCTGCAAGTCAGTCTGGCCAAGAGCCCATTCAAGCCCATTTCCAATTTTTCCAAATCGAGGCACCAATCACAACCGTTGAGGTGGGCTTTACACGATGACAATAGCGCAGCGACGGCAATGAGCTTCTTGTTTACATTCAACATAACGGCCACCGAAGCCTTTGGAAATGGGCTGTGAATGAACCTTGCCCAGACCCACTCTGAGTTACAACTGAGAAGGGTCTGGTGTCAACCAGGCTATAACTGAGAAGGGTCTGGTGTCAACCAGGCTACTCCTGCTCTGCCGTACAAAGAAAAAACGTTGTATTCTAAGATAAGAGAAAACACCTATATTAATGCCCAGTGGGGAAATTTGGTTGTTGCAGCAGTACAATAGAAACAACAGAAATAAATACAGATAAGTATAGAAAGGGACAGACATAAATATTAAGAGGTACAAAAACTAAAATAGAAACAATACAAGAGTATTTGGAGACAAATGAAATGATAAAGTGATGTGAAGTAGTGTGATTAACAGCAGCAGAGCCAACAGGTATATGTAGACAGTGTACACCAGACTGATATGGTTAAGTAATGAAACTCAAGTGTTTGTCTGTATTAATTAGGCCTGAACGATTAATCGTTTTCAAATCAAAATCGCGATTTGAAAGAATGTGATTAGCTAATCGTGAAGACCGCAATCAATCCAACGTGAAATATTTAGTTGAATGTTTGATGTAACATTTGATTCAACATTTTTTATTCCTCTTCATTATTATATTTACTGTTTTTTCATAAGATAAATTATTACATATCAGATTATTTACAGAAATGTTGTATTTTCAGTGGATCCTTAATTCATTTTTAATGACTTTATTTAACATGATCGTAGAAGGTGCAATATGTAGCAAAAAAAATAAATCGCAATATCTGGCAGAAAAATGCAATTAAATTTTTTCCCCAAATCGTTCAGCCCTAGTATTAATAGAATAGAATATGCAAGAGTCACACAATAACAACACAATAATATAATATGTACATTATGATAAAGTGAAGGAATGAGACATAGTATAAGACGCAGCAGTGTAGTAGTTTTAGTAGTATTCTTTCACTTACCAGACATTCTTGTCCAGTCCCTGGATTCTTTTGGAGTGTGTGTGCCGGGATGTCATTATATGCTGCAACACAAACCCAAGATACATTACACCTGAATTAACATAATTTTAAATGTTGCAATACCTACTACTTACTTGCTTATCCAACAAGCTGTGTGATAGAAGTAAAATAATCCACCACTCACTTTGGTACTGTCTATTAACAAACCAAGACTTTGGTCAGTGGTTTTGTAACTGTTGTGAGCATGTCTTTGCATAAATCGAAAACATTATCCAGCCGTACTATGCCCTCACTGCACTGGCGTTAGTCTTGCATTGCCAGATCCTTCCTCCACAGCTCTGCGGAGGAGGGTCTGGCTAGTCCACACAGCATTCCGGGATGGGAGAAAAACGTGCTCTGGTTTATTGGCATTTCTTTAAACCAATCACAATCGTCTTGGGCGGCGGAACATTTCCAAGGTTTTGGTGGAACATGTGTACGTTCAAAGGTTGTTTTAGTCGTGCAACAGACAACTCAGATTGGACAGATAGTCTAGCTAGCTGTCTGGATTTACCCTGCAGAGATCTGAGGAGCAGTTAACCATAGTCCTCATAAATCCACCGGAGTTTAGAATGCCCACACAAAGAAAGCCCAAGGTAACGGACATCCGACCGAAATGAGGGACATCCGGCGGAATTTCCGGCGGCACCAGAGCAATCCCGGAAGTGGAACGTTGTGTATATAGACTGCACTGGCGTTAATATACTGAGCTTTTAAAGTCAGAATAGTTAAAAACAACTCATATGCACCTCTCCATCCAAGCACCTAGACCTTTTTTTAACAGTGTCTAATTTATGGTAAGTTTGCCAAATAGTTTATCACCAACCTAATATTGCACAGTATAGCTAAATGCAAAGTTTTAAAGTGGACTTCTCTTACCTGTGAAGTACAAAACCTTCTCCTGCAGTTTATCGTAGATGCATGACATGCAAACTTGGAGCAATTCAGGACTTGTCTTGCTATGTTCATGCTGCACAAAAAGAGAGAGATTAAAAATACAATGAAAATGATTTTTCCTTATCTTGCGCTCCTGTGATAACTGGTAGTGTACATGTTTTCTTCTGTCACAACGGCCGTTTGCTCCGATGTTGCAACGTGTATATCTATTTTAAGTTGGTTCATGTTGACATTTCCCACTGCACCACTCTTTTTAGGACAACAATTGCTACAAAAGTCACCAGATTTAATTTTGGTGGATAGAGCTGACCAATATGTGACTTCTCATTTGGACATACATTTGAAGAAAATACTTTCATACTTTTAAATAACAATCAACTAAAGATCAGGTTTCCAAAGCATAAGGAATTAGGCTAACAAACGTTGGTTGATGCATTAGGTCAGTTTGGACAAATAAAGATGACATTTATTCTTAGTGAGTGAAACTGGCAATGTAACACTGACTACCAAAAAATGAGAGGGCATAGGAAAATATAAGAAATCGATCAAACGCAAAAACAGTAACGCTGACAATTTACAAAAACTATATATTTCTTTAATTATTTTTTCCTGTTGAAATCATCCAGTATGTTGGGGTTTTTGTACTGTTTGTTTACCCCAAATAATGAATGAAAACAATCCTAAACTCAAAATCAAGTAACATAGTACATGTTTAAAAACAAAGAAACGTATAATAGGGAATATTACAATATTACAACTAATAATGAGGCATAATGATAATGCAGGGAGCTCTTTACATTCAGTACAAATAAATTAGTATTTAGGACAGTAAAGTTGGCTTGTTGGTCGGACAAAAAGGGTTTCTGAACAGGTCACCTTGGGCTCCAGGAAAACGTGAATGGCTTTTCCCACAGTTTAAATTTGATTTAACGTTAATCCTGCAAAACTACAACAGCAGATGGCGGAAGTGTGCAACACATGAATCCAGCAGTGTTCTGACCATGGACTGTCCGGTGCTGTCATTTCCAGCCAGATATTATGTAGCCCTTGGCCTATGTACACTGTCGGGGAAGTTATTGGCCCCGTTATATGCACTCAGTAGGTTTTTACCACAGAAAAATGCATGTTGTTAGTAAACAATGTGCTATGGTTAGCTACAGCCGAATAACATTACACACCGCATAAAGCTAGCCGTTTCTAGCTAACGTTAGCATTAGCGGTGGCAACGTTTTGTTATAGCTGCCAGAGGAGCTGGCTAATGCGTTAGATTTCTCTTGCATTGTATCACGGTGATGAAAGCAATTGCCATCAGTCCTTCTTTAAAAAGCACGTACCATGTAACGTTAGTGGTAGAAGTTAAACCACCACCGGTCTGCAACCACAACTTACTTGTCGTTGCCCAAACAAGTAAAGCTCTGTTACGCTGCGCCTGGGTCAGGAGGAGACGTCCTAGAGAAAGTGGTGCTGCATTTACAGCTGTCGGAAATTAGTGATATTTACGTGTAGGACACGGACAATGCACATTAACTGACGAAGCAAATGGCTTATTTTATTTTTTAAATAGAGCAAGGAAGCAATAAGTGGTTCTCAGATTAGTTTTTGGTATTTCCTTGTGTTATTGTTGTTGTGTGCATTTGCTCTCAATATTTGCTTAACATTTGTTAATGATAATGAATATCAGTTTAATAATACAGGCCTATCTGACATTCATTTTATTCTCTCCATTTTATTATGTCACTGCATTACAATGTTGTCGTCGTTTTAGTTGTTGGTTTAGACAAAGTCAACAACAGCTCACATAACCTTTTATGAAGGACTTTCTACGTGGTAACCATGAAGGCAGCATTGTCCCAAATTGTATGCAAATTTGCGTTTCCTAGGATGGCGAAGGAATGTCCCGCCCTACTCTGCCTTAATATGCCTCTGGTTGGCTTGCCCTGGAATTCTTCCCCTAACCCTAACCAATCTCACTCCTCGTGCCTAAACCTAACCAATCCATCCAACGAAGGCAACGAGTACTAGCCAATCAGAGTCAGAGTGAGCAGGTCACACCTTTACTATCCCATAGGCTACGTATATAAAATTGTGAGACCGACACCCATGAGTGAGACACGTGCTTGCAGAAAACAATTGTAATTCTGCTATCTACTTATATTTTGTGGCTACCATTAACCTGGTTGACACCAGACCAAGGGGGTACGCTTCGTTTCAGAGCTCGAATCTCCTTTTTGCGCCATTAAAGCGCCATTTGATGCTACAAAGCGATCACCCGACGTAAGCATTCCATTGACTGCTATTCATTTTGACGTAACTTTGACAGCGAATAACTTTACATCTGAAGTGTTTTAAGACTTTATTTGTCCATTGTTTATTTCTAAAGAAACACGGCAATGTATAAAAGGCTCAATTTCCTTGTACCTCACGTTATGGCTCCGTAGTAGGCGTTTTTGTAAAAATAGGCTAACGATTGTGTCATAACAACGCGACTTACTGTCGCATAGTAGAGGAATTACCTTATAGTACAGGAGAGGCTCGCAGGCAGTTTGGACTTACATTAGCTGTTTAAGTTTAATTACTAATGTTAACTAGCATTTTAGTTAGCAATAATTAGCCTGTGTCCATGTTATCTCCTTACATATACCTACGCGCTCCGTCTCTGCAAGATTGGGAATGATTGAGATTTCTCTTGGCACAGCTACCAGAAGACTTACAACTTTCAGACACGTTTCTCACGTCACATTTACGTTGTTTCTCTCAGTTGGAGGCTGCGCAGTAACGCTCAGCGCTCACCGGAAAAGTGCTTCTAAAGGCCTTCACTGGTCTCTGTCTAGAGCAACGGGATCTGTTGGTCCATTCTTATAGTCTATGCACCAGACCCTTCTCAGCAAATCTCAAATTTGCCGGAAGTTCGTCAGGGTTTACCCAGGCTAGGCTACCATGCTAGCGTTTTGGAAATTACATGGCAGCATATTTAACAGAACATGCAGTCTATAAAGTTTCAAATTGAGGAGAAAGGTTATCTTGTTACTGCATGGAATGTAGCTTATGGACTTCTGCACAGGTACGTTGCTGCCCCATGTTGTTGCCGTTGCCTTGTTGAACGACATGTTTCCTCGTTAAGGTGTGAAACGGTGATGCAATGGGCTTAGGACCTTTTTACAGTCGCCGCAGCCGAGCTGGCGCGCGCGAATGTGACGTCGTAGATCTCGCTGGCGCGCGCGAATGTGACGTCGTAGATCTCGCTGGCGCGCCAGGATTTTGAGTGCGTGACCAGAGGGTGTGCACCACTATATTTTTTTCAGCGGCGCGTCACAAAGCGGAAACAGGAAACATGGACGAGCTCGAGGGCAACCGGATGCCAGGACTCTCAGAGTGACTGCAAGTCTCTCTTGTAAACTTACTGGGTTAAAATGAGTTATTTTATGGCGAATGAAAGGCTTGATCCGACGAAGTAGGTCATCGAATCAAATCGAAGCATTGACGTCAATGCTACCAGTTCTACCGTTATTTATCTTTTTCTTCTTCTTCTAGTCCATAGAAATAGCAAAGTCGGTAGCCTTTCCTTATTAGCTCCACCTCTGTTCGGGAGAAGACTGCAACGGCGCTCCCATGACGCCACACTGCCGCTCGACAGGTTGGCTGCGGCGAGTATCCCCCACGTTTTCTCTTGTTTGGTGGATGTGTCACAGGTGATACCCAATCAGCAGAGACGTGCATGTAAACTCGTGGTAATAAAGAGGCAGCGCGCTTGCTCACACAACAGGATGTTCAACGCACCCCCATTACAGTTTAAATAAACGTGTTTCTACGTTTTGTCAAAACTGGCCCTGTTTATTTATTGCTGTTACCAGTGCACATTGTCTAAGGGTTTGTGGTTGTTTCATTATTTCATCAAGCATTAGGTCAGTTTGCAAAGCAGCTATTTATTGAATATTGGATATGGTAAATCTGTTGAAAAGTGCAGCTGTCCTGAACAGCCACCTCAATAGTTGTTCAACTATAAACCAGCACAAAAATAACAATTACCAAAACAAACCACCATGTTCTGAACAGACACATTACATACTAGAACTAACAAAAAGAAAACATTTGCATTTCGGAACATAAAGTAAAGTTAACACAATACTGAGTCCAGCGCTGCATGATGGGAAACATGGGCCATTGCTACACACATGCTGGCTAGAGCGGTGCTGTGCAACTAGCAACAAGCACAATGAGCCCGCATTCATGGTCAGTGCTCGAAGTGCGTCAAAATGGTTTAATCCTGGACCTGCAGACTCCATTCTTTTTTGTCTTTTGTGCTGCTTTATTTATCAATAAAGAACAGTGTTTGGAACAATTTTTCAGTTTATTTAGTTTACTGTAGGCTATATCTTCCCACTACTGTGGGCAGCAGAGCAAAAGATAACTCTAGCAGCTTCTAACCGCTCTCCCAGTGCATAACTGTATCATCATTGGAAGCTGTTTGAAAAAGGGTAGACGCTATAAAAAAAAAACAACCTGGCAGGTGATTGGATGAACCATCTGTCTATCACGTCTGCCATTGTTGTTGTTGAACGAACAGTTGTGACCATTGTGCCAGTTTAGCTGGTGATCATGTTAACTGGTGATATTTGCATAAAATCAGTGAATATTCAACAAGGCCCTGCCTACTTTTTAAGAGCGTTCCGCTCTGCCTCCGCCCCTCGAGTGCCAGAGGTTCACATTTTCACGAAGTGTTGAAAATGTGAGATAAAATAATGGATATCGCTGAAAACATCACATGTCACATCACATCAGACATGTAGTTATGTGTAATACATGTCCGTTTAATCATTATCCACACAAATACGACACATACTGTATGAAAGGAAAAAAATCAAACGAAACAACGCACTAGAGATCTAGCTAGGATTTGATCCTTGGATGTTATGGACAAAAAATTGATAGACTAGCTTCTACATCATCTATACCACTACACTACACACCACTGAAATTATTTTGTGATTTCTATCTATATATTGGACTTTTTTTGGACTTTTAGTATAAGTTAACACAGGTTAACATATGAGAGAAATATACGCCTGGTGATATCACAGTTTAACATGGGCAAATTGCAAGTCTCGAAATAGTAAGGTAGGTTCATCTTTGCCTCACATACCAAAACCTAACTGATGTACAACAAACTGGCATGACCCCACTTAACACTTTATTCCGTTTTTGGGGTAAAAATTAAACATGTCAGTCATGGAAGGAAGGCCCTATTGGAACCGAAAGAATTATTGTCTGCAAATGAATTGGCTTTTTGAGGGGCTTAACATATTCAAAAACTCACCAAAATTGGTGGGTGCATCAAGTCTGGTGAACATTTACGTATTTTAAGGGTTTCGGGAATAGGCGCACAAAAATGGCTCGCTAGCGCCCCCTACAAAGTTAAATTGAGCCCCTGCAGTGCGTTTAACATAGACTCACGTAACTTGGTACACATTTGCCATACCCTAAACCCAACAGGAAGTCCGCCATTTTGATTTCAAAGTTCGAAATTAGTGTGATTTTGGCCATTTCCATGTCGTACTTTAACAAACTCCGCCTAGAGATTTCATCCGATCAACTTCAAATTTGGTCTGTGCCATCGTAAGACATTAAAGATGAAAAGTTGTTAAAAGAAACTTTTCGTCATAGGGCGTGGCCGTGGCGGGGCGGCCATTTTGTGCGTTTCGCCATCAAAACAGGAAGTGGGTGTAACTTGAGTGTACATTGTCCAATTGGCTCGAAACTTTTCAGGATTCATAAGAGTCCAACTGTCAGTACCTGATCCGTACCGCCTGTACGATCCGTTCTGCGCATGTGCTTAATTACGTAGTAGAAAACTAACGATGTCCCTGTGCGATTTGTACCACACATGTGTTGAAACACTTTACAACCAAACATCACAACTTTTGTATTAAATCTTTATTATACAATAGTCATAGCTACAAACAATCAAGACTTGTCACTGATCCAAAACCGTGTAGCGACGTCGTTGTTGTGTTGTTTATGTTAATGTTTTTACTTTTAATACTTCGTCTTGACTAATAACCATAGACTGTCTATTATTAATGTGATGAAGTGTAAACGTACATAAGTGTCCTTTTGAAGACGGGATGACAGCTCTTCCAGCCACCACTGCTGTATACCACTATAGTAGCTACATGCTAACGGCAGTAAACATAACATAGCCGGTGTTCGCGCAAGCGTAGAACTGATCAGGCAGTGTCGTAAAACACGTTGAGTTTCTGCGCATGCGCTGAATTGTGCGCATATGCAGAACGGATCTTACAGGCGTTACGGATCGGGTACTGACACCGATCCGTAACACCTGTAAGATCCGTACAATTCAGCGCATGCGCAGAAACTCAACGTGTTTTTTACGACACTGCCTGATCAGTTCTACACTTGCGCAAACACCAGCAAACTTCACATCTCTATGCACGCATTGGCGTAAGGATGTTTGGACATTTCTGGTTACCAGAAGAAAACATTAGACAGTGACAGTAGACCGTTAAGTTTAGAAGGTGTTTGCTGGAGTTGCCTAAAGTATCTCTTAATGGTATATGGGGGGTCGTCCGGCCATCCAGTACAACACCATGTAGCAAATTAAATAAAGGCTTAAAATTTTACGTTTCATCATTTCTTTGCAACTTTGAAGGTAATTTGCTAACGCTAGCTAGCCTGAGCTAGAAGCCTTGCTTTGGTGTTTTAAGTCATGACTCCGTCCTGCTTCAGGTTAATCATGCTTTAAATAAAGTTTAAGCATGTGTATACCTCTCACTTCATGTGTTTGTACTTTGATGAAAGTATCAGGTAAAAACAGGGCTACAAATGAGATCTCTGTGAGAGACCAGCAAACTCCTAGCAAACTATTATGTAGCTCAATGCTGGACATTTCACCCCAAATTCCGGTCACTTTACTGTATTTGTATTTGTTTAGTATTTGGTTTAGAAGCCTTTATTGGTGATTTTTTTACGGTACAAAGTCCTGCTACGTACGTACATATATAGCTAGCTATATATATGCTCCGCTATGTCGCGTTAGCATGCAGCTACAATAGTTAGCTATGAGTATGCTAACGTTAGATTGTAGTGGAACGAAGCAGCACTTTCTAACGTCAAAAATAAGAGATAAAGGCTTCTGAACCGAACACTACACAATCGGACATGTTTCCGCAGGAATGTGACCCGGAATTGGGGAGAATTTAACAACATTGCCAGCTAAGATGACATGTTTACTGCCGTTAGCATGTAGCTACTATAG
The DNA here is from genome assembly GCF_031162955.1 of Sander vitreus. NCBI lineage: Eukaryota > Metazoa > Chordata > Actinopteri > Perciformes > Percidae > Sander > Sander vitreus. Next base: position 23,860,521 of record NC_135863.1, read on the forward strand.
TGGTATACAGCAGTGGTGGCTGTCTTCAAAAGGACACTTATGTACATTTACACTTCATCGCATTAATAATAGACAGTCTATGGTTATTAGTCAAGACGAACTATTAAAAGTAAAAACATTAACATAAACAACATAACAACAACGTTGCTACACGGTTTTGGATCAGTGACAAGTCTTGATTGTTTGTAGCTATGACTATTGTATAATAAAGATTTAATAAAAAAGTTGTGATGTTTGGTCGTAAAGTGTTTCAACTCATGCGTGGTACAAATCACACAGGGACATTGTTAGTTTTCTACTACGTAACTATGCGCAGAACGGATCTTACAGGCGGTACGGATCGGGTACTGACACCAACCCTGAGGACAAATAAAGGCCGATATTTACTTAAAGTCATAGCGCCCCTAGTGGCAACAGGAAGTAGGCCTAAAAGTCAAGGTGCTATACTTTAACGAACTCCTCCTAGAGATTTCATCCGGCAGACTTCAAATTTGGTCTGTACCATCTCAACATCGTAAAGATGAAAAGTTATTGAAAGAAAACCTTTTCATCAAACGGTGTGGGCGTGGCATGGCGGCCATTTTGAGCGTTTAGCGATGAATAAAGAAGTTGTTGTTACTTGAGTGTACGTTGTCGTATCTGCCCGAAGTTTCTCACGATTGACAAGGGTCCAGGTCTGAGGACATCTACAGGCCAATATTGACTTTTGGTCATAGCGCCCCCCGCTGGCAACACGAAATGCGCCTTATATGACAAACAACATCCGATTTACATGAAACTTATAAGGTGTGGTCTACATGTGATACTGAGCCGCCCCCCATGCTTTATCTACGCCCCCTTTCACAGCTAATGAACTGTACGACGTAGGGTCTTGTGTGAGGTATCATTGAACTCAGCAGAGAGTTCCTTTTTGATTGTGATGGTTTGACCCTCCCCTATGCGTTAGCCACGCCCCTTTTCATAACTATTGACCCATTTGATGTAGAGTCTAATGTGAGGTATTAATGAACTCAGCAGACACTTCCGTTTTTTATTGGTAAAGTTTTGCCCCGACCACTATGCTTTGGCCACGCCCCCTGTCACAGCTAATGAACTGTATGACGTAGAGTCTTGTGTGAGGTATCATTGAACTCGGCAGGGAGTTCCCTTTTCATTGGTGACGATTTGCAGTTTCTGAGTGCCGCGCAAAAGCACGGTTGCAAGGAGCAGCGTCCGCGGGTAACCCCGACATGCGCACAGGCGCGAGGGCCCGTCCATCGCTGCTTGCAGCTTTAATTTATCGTTGTTATTGTGGGCCATCTCATACGAAGAATGTGTAGGCCTATCTCAGCACAAACAGTCTCTTTCAACCTGTGCCACAAGTCAACTGATTATAGTTGTGTTTAATTTCATTAGACCCATATTTTTTTTCTTCGTTAATACAGTATTTCAATCAGGAGAGACTTTGTTGCAGATATGCAAAGATTTATTGTACATATGCATGATTTGAAATGTACAGTCTTTGGAGATTAGACTCCATCGTTTTAAAATTTTACAGGGGTAGAAAGCCTAAAGATAATCCCATGATGGAGTCTAGACACTGGTGGCGTGAGGAGCCTGAAGACCAAAACCGAAGAGCCATCGGTAGTGGCCTGCCGGAGGAGGACCCAGGAGCCGTGCGTGATGAAGACCGGCGGAGCAAGGGGAGGAGGAGGGTTGTGCTCTTATGGCGTTTTTCCATTACATGGTACCTGCTCGACTCGCCTCGACTCTACTCGCCTCGACTCGACGCACTGTGCGTCCGTTTTCCATTGCAGATTTTAGTACCGCCTCAGCGTGGCTGGTCATCATAGCGATCAACAGCCGTGACGTAATTTTCAACGCGACTCACTCAGTTTACACAACGTTCTCTTAATACATCCAAGGTACACAACAATGGAGGACGGCGAAGGTGTGTTGTTTTTGATGCTCGGCATGTGGCTACTTGCCGCAGCCAGAAGACAAATTTTGTTGTTTCAAAAGAAGCTGAAGGCAGCAAAAAAAAAACATGGCTGAAAAAAACAAGAGAGTTTTGGAATTACTACAGAGTTCAGACGTTGACACGACTATTGTTCGCCGACACAAAAGGGTAAGTTACGTTACCTGGTAACGTTAGCTAACATTTGCATGCGTTCAGGGTCACAGTCAGTATTTACTATACGCTATACAAAGTATTACATGAACTTTAGCAACCATTATTACACACTAAAATATGTATGCTGTGTACTGTTTGTGTTTCAGATAATTTACGCTTTGCAAAATCGCCGCCGCAGACCGTCTGTTTGGGCGTTCAACCGAGCTGCCGAGTGGTGGGATGTTATTGTTCCCGGTTTCACACACACTCAGTGGGTTGAGAACTTCAGAATGTCCGAAGAAACCTTTATCTGTCTCTACAACAAAATGCTTCCAGCGATAGAGAGAAAGGACACAACCTTCCGCAAGTGTGTACCTCTAAAGAAGAGATTGGCCATGGCATTGTGGAAGCTTGCGACCGGCTCCGAGTTCAGAACTGTTGGCCATCTTTTTGGAGTAAGCATCACAACTGTGTGCCGGTGTGTTCAAGAGTTTGCTGCTGCTGCAGAGATGTTGTTGGTGCCGGAACAAATTTGTTTCCCAGACCAAGAGAAGTTTGCAGAAATGGCTGCCTACACTGAGAGAAGATGGGAGATCCCGCAGTGTATTGGTGCTATTGATGGATCACACATACCCATCATAGCACCACAAGAGTACCACTGCGACTATTTCAACCGTAAAGGCTGGCACTCCATCATCCTTCAAGGTGTTGTTGATGGAAAGGGACTGTTCTGGAACGTGTTTGCAGGAATGGCTGGCAGCTCACATGATGCTCGTGTTTTGAGACTGTCCAAATTGTGGGAGTTAGCCAGCAGTGGCAACTACTTTCCTGCTTCCACCAGGAACATCGGTGGGGTTAATGCTGGCTACTACATCCTGGGGGATTCTGCCTATCCCTTGCAGAACTGGCTCTTAAAACCATTCCATGACACTGGATGGCTCACAGCAGAACAGCAGATTTACAACAAGAAAATCTGCAGGGCATGGGTTGTTGTTGAAAATGCTTTTGGTAGATTGAAGGGAAGGTGGCGTTGCCTTATGAAAAGAAATGACTGTGATGTAGAACTGGTGAGATCTATGGTGCTGACTTGCTGTGCTTTACATAATCTTTGCGAGACTCACGGAGAGGCCTATGACAGTGACTGGGATGCATCTGTGGCAGCAGAGCCTGTGGTGGCACTGTCACAGGGTGCAGAGGAAGAAGGCAGGGATGTACGAGAGGGATTGAGGGATTGATGCGCTACTTGAATAGCTAAACAATAAAAACATTGTTTAATATATTGCCTTGTTTTTTTTTATGTTATAACAATGTTCAATATTGGAAATGACATGCAAAAGCCCTTGTAATATAAAACCATGATGAAAGAAACACTTTAATTAGATAAGGTTTATTGAAGAAATGTGCAAACATGCAAATAACAAATTATATACATAAGTTAGGATCCTAAATGGCAAAATACAGACACATGGTGTCCAAACATCAAACATCATTTACATAAGTTAGGTTTGTAAATGGCAAAATACAGTGTCCAAACATTAAAAGATTAAAAGCAACTTTTTTAGTGTCAACATGTAATAAAGTAAGTAGTGCAAAGAAAAAGGTGGGGTGGTAAGGTGCACAGTTCTGTGACACTATATACATATAAAAAATAGAGGTAGCTATGGTTTGGTGTGAAGTAAAGATATTGCACATAATTGTCAATATTATAAAAAGTTTTAAATGTTAAATATTGCACAGTATGTTGGTAGAAGAATGTCTGGGGGTAGGTTTATCAGTAGAATGAACTGTCTAGTCCCGCTTGCTGTGCAGCGCCTTCACAATATGGCTCAGAGTCCCAAGGAAGGCCTGATTGAAGGCAGCAGTTGCTGCCATCTCCTCCCTTCTCAGGGCTATTTCCTGCTCCTTTGCCTGGGCTGCATCTTCGAGCGCCATCCGAAAACGTTCATGTACCCGCTCCTGGTGCTCCACTTCCGACGCCTGCATCTCCCTCAGGACAGCCAGGTGCTCCTGTTCCCGAGGTTGTTTCCTCTGGCCTGGACAAAAAAGAAAAATGGTATTCATATTGGAGCTTGCGAAAACTCTAAACAATTGTATGCAAGTACATTAATTTAAGCACAGAGAATAGACCCCCAGACTACAGGCTAGAAGACTTGGCTTTTTCTCTTAATATGATGCTAAACTGGTTGCCTTTGCACACAGAAAATTAAATCTGCATGCCTGTGTTGTCTTAAGCTATCAGACATCTCATGTCATGGGCACCATGTTTGCTTTTTCACAAGTAAAAAACCACAGGTGCAAAATAGTACTCCTAATACTGTGTCTACTGTGCATGTTAATGCAAATATCTTGGATGCTTTACAGTATCTCACAAAAGTGAGTACACCCCTCACATTTTAGTAAATATTTCATTATATCTTTTAATGGGACAACACTGAAGAAATGACACTTTGCTACAATGTAAAGTGTTAAGTGTTCAGCTTGTGTAACAGTGTAAATGTGCTGTCCCCTCAACATAATTCAAAACACAGCCATTAATGTCTAAACCACTGGCAACAAAAGTGAGTACATTACAGGTCATTGTCCTGCTGGAAGGTGAACCTCCGTCCTAGCCTCAAATCACGCACAGAGTGGTACAGGTTTTGCTCAAAAATATCCCTGTATTTGGCACCATCCATCATTCCCTCAATTCTGACCAGTTTCCCAGTCCCGGCTGCTGAAAAATATTCCCACAGCACGATGCTACCACCACCATGTTTCACTGTGGGGATGGTGTTCTTTGGGTGATGTGATGTGTTGGGTTTGTACCAGACATAGTGTTTTCTTTAATGGCCGAAAAGTTCAATTTTAGTCTCATCAGACCAGAGCACCTTCCCCCATACATTGGGAGTCTCCCACATGCCTTTTCGCAAACTCAAAACGTGCCATTTTGTTTTTTGCTGAAAGTAATGGCTTTCAGCTGGCCACTCTGCCATAAAGCCCAACTCTATGGAGCGTAAGGCTTATTGTCGTCCTATGTACAGATACTCCAGTCTCTGCTGTGGAACTCTGCAGCTCCTCCAGGGTTACCTTACGTCTCTGTGCTGCCTCTCTGATTAATGCCCTCCTTGCCCGGTCTGTGAGTTTTGGTGGGCAGCCGTCTATTGGCAGGTTTGCTGTTGTTTGCCATGTTCTTTCCATTTTGTTATGATAGATTTAATGGTGCTCCTGGGGATCACCAAAGATTTGGATATTTTTTATAACCTAACCCTGACTTGTACTTCTCAACTACATTGTCCCTTACTTGTTTGGAGAGTTCCTTGGTCTTCATGGCAGTGTTTGGTTAGTGGTGCCTCTTGCTTAGGTGTTGCAGCCTCTGGGGCCTTTCAAAAAAGGTGTGCATATGTAATGACTTATACACACTTAATGACTTCAGTTTTTTATTTCTAAAAAATAGTTTTATGTATATATTTTTCTCATTTCACTTCACCAATTTAGACTATTGTGTTCTGATCCATCACATAAAATTCATATTAAAAAAACATTGAACTAAAGGCTGTAATGTAACAAAATAGGTAAAAAGCTAAGGGAGGTGAATACTTTTGCAAGGCACTGTATACTGGTGATGTTTTCAGTGATATCCATTATTTTGTCTCACTTGCGGGGGCGGAGGCAGAGCAGAACGCTCTTAAAAAGTAGGCAGGGCTTTGTTGAATATTCACTGATTTTATGCAAATATCATCAGTTAACATGATCACCAGCTAAACTGGCACACCGTCACACAGACCTAAACCCTAATCATGGCTACACCATCGCCATAATTCATGTTGCCATGTGTACATCGTTGTTGATAAGTATGGCGCCACACCTACGTCGTCGCCAGACGTGACTCCCCCCTGCTAGTCTTTGTTTGGGCTCTGGCATACCCACACGCTAGGACTATATGCACAGTGCAAATTATAGTAAGATATGTATGGATGCTGGTATATATTTACTGTCTGGAAGGACTGAGTGGATGAACCCGGTAAAGAGAAACCGCCCCCAAGGGAACCTCTAAAAAACAAAAGAGAATGCACCCGCAATGGGGCAGGGATCATTTCAATGGTAAACACTACACCTGACATTCTATTGATTGGGGAATTTTTAAAGGTTATTGCACAAAAGATCAGAGAGCAGAGGAGAAATCTGAAAGCCCATATATAGAGGTTTACTCCTCGACACAGCGGGCCTGGGTTCGACTCCGACCTGCGGCCCTTTGCTACATGTCATTTCCCTTTCATGTCTTCAGCTGTGCTGTCAAATAAAGGCCTACAAATTCCCTCCAAAAAAAAGCAAACATCTGAGAATAGATGATTCAAGAGCGCCGCTGCAAAATAGCCTTGGGAAGGAACTTGTTTTGGTGGAACATATGTACGTTCAAAAGTTGTTTTAATCGTGCAACAGAAAACTCAGATTGGACAGATAGTCTAGCTAGCTGTCTGGATTTACCCTGCAGAGATCTGAGGAGCAGTTAACTGTAGTCCACATAGTCAACACAAAGAAAGCGGAAGGTAACAGACACCCGGCCGAAAAGAGGGACATCCAGCAGAATTTCCGGCGGCACCGGAGCAATCCCGGAAGTGGAACATCGTGGATATAGACTAACATGCGAGTAAAAATGTCTCTGACACCCTCCACCCCTACCGTGTTGCATAAAGGGGCATTTGCGGGGATACAGGGATTTGCAACTTTAATAAAAAAAAGTGGAACAGGGCTGTAAAGTGAGGGGCCTACTCCCGATGCCCATGGTTTGATATATTATATTCTATTGCATGCTGACCAGCTGAAAAGAATTAGGTTAGTTATATTTTAAGTTGTAGCATCCTGCCAATTATCAACAGGCTTAGTCTTCTGATTGCATTCTTGATTACCTTAAAAGTGTTTGGCCTGTATGAGACCTGGCACCCCGCAGTATTTCCACAAAGCAAAATTAGTGGCTTAGCGAGGTATTGTCGAGTCTAAAGCCAGGGCTCTCTAGATTGTTGGAAAGTGTCAGACCTAAATACAGTTCTTGAGTAGACTATAACATTTAAAAATAGGCCACTGCTTCCAGCTTAAAATGTCAGAGCTGTAGAAAGAGCAGCTGTCATGTTAGAAATAGAGTGCATGGGAAAAAAATTAACCTACATTCCAACATTCCTCTCTTGTGTTATTTGCAGGAACAGTGTTCCTTTTTGCTGTGATATGTTTTTCATTTTCCTCATTGTCAGAAGTAGGCTCCACCCGATCGATCCGTTTAGTGTGGTAGAAGAGTCAAATGACGCTCTTAATGCCCCCTTTTATGGGAAGCGCACAGAGACTGAAAAAGAAAACCAGAGTTAACAGAGAAATTTGATAACCACCGTCCTGGTACCCGTTACCTCTGATTGGAGCTTCAGGCTTTGTTGAGCCAGCTAAGGCAAAGAAACCTTGGCTCAGTTTGACACACATTCCTCTGCTTTGTGTTACGTTGCTTTCAAATGCAAGTAGCTCGTCCCCACTTGTCTTTACTAAAGGTTTCCAGCTGTTTCTTTTGTAATGGGTAGACCAACAACTTTTGTGAAAATGTCAATGAAGCTTGCAGCAGTAGCACAGCACATACAGTAAACTTAGGTCACCATTAACATCCTAGTGATAGTTGTTGTGATGCAAGTGCTACTTCTACTCAAGTCAGCATGTTACAAAAACAATACAATCTTATTATAACTTGGGAACATTGTAAAAAGTAGTAGAGGATATTATTGTATTTATTTTAATTTTAAACATACTTAGTTTGTGATTATGGTTCAGGTATTTAGGTGCTTGTTTTTTTTGTTTAGTTTTTTAGATCTTATATCTGAAGATATATTATACATCTTCTAGTTTGACTGAAATGAAGTTTTTATTGATAAAAGGTTACCTTTGTAATATTTTGATGGTTCACCCAATTTAATTTACGAGTCATGAGTGTCATGCACACCACATTTCTGTTTCCTTATACTGCCTAGAGCAAACATGAAACATTAGGGACTGTAGGAAAAATATCTAGTCTTAAGTCGTTAAGGTATGAGGATGCGTTAATAATCTTGACATGTTGTGGGGAGGGTATTGCAGTTAACTACGTCAAGTTCAAAGAAAACATTAATAACCATGGGGAAGGCTTTTGCTTTTTTTAACGAAGTGAAACAATAAAGTTCAGGCCCCCTCACCACCGTGATATTTGTATATAGTCCCTTACATAAATAATAGGTCATAAATCTTCTGACTTCAAAAGAGGTGTGAGACCTCTTCTTGACAGTAGCCTGCAAACAATGTTGTCCAAGTGTACACGTTTATGTTCAAGTTTCTTATGTGTTTAAAGGGCCAGCAGTTGCTAAGTACAAAACAAAGGTTACTATATTTGAAATATGCAACAACAAAAATACCCTCATTGTTAGAAATGGGATGGGCAAAATATTAGAAACTCCTCTCAGTACAACGCAATGTGATTCAACTGAACCACAAACAACAAGCTCCACAATGACCATGAAGTTGAATTGATACCCCTATGAAAGAGTTAATTAATGAGGGTAGGATTATTGCAGCTGTTGTATTAGACTGCATTAGTTTTAGCTAGGTGTACTTAATAAACAGCCAACAGAATATATCCTGGCTAAGCAGGCTATACTTTAATATCTTGCCCATACTGGTTCAGAGGCTGCAGAGTGAGACTACCCATGAACAGAAGGATCTGGATTGTATCAGCATGCATCTGCGCTCCAAGTTCTAGCTACTTGTTTCCCTTAAGCAAAAGGAAATCTTCAAATGTCATACGGTATTAGATCATAATAGTCTGATTGTTCCAAACAGCTGTAAAAGCTGACAGTGTTCAAATCAGCTCCAGCCTTCGTGCAGAGGGAACAAGAGGGCAAAGTGGAGCGTGAAGGAGACAGTAATCACTCATCTTTATAAGATCATTTCGGGGATGTATTTATGTGTTTATTACAAATGAAAACTAAATAACTAACAACATTTACTCAAGTGCTGCAACAAAGTACCATTTTGATGTAGCCTAGCCTACTTTACTTGAGTATTTCCATTTTCAGCTACTTTATTACATTTCACATACGATAAGCTCATAAAATACAATGCATTGCTAAAGGCCTATATATGTTTATTAACATTGATACTTACTTTGGATGCATTTAAGTAGGCCTACATTTAGCTGATGATAAGTCTGTACTTTTACTTAGGAAGGGTTTTGAACAGGACAAAGGACAAAGGACCCAGGAGTAGGAGTAGCCTACTTTCACACATTGGTACTTTTACTTAAATACAGGATGGGAGTTCTTCCACCACTGCATGCCATCAATGCACTTTTATTGACTTGAACTAAAAGATACTTTTATTCACCAGGTTGAAAAGGCAAAAGTATAGGACAACGGTGCGAACGGTGTTTGTTTCTGTGAGTATTATTAGCAGATAACTGCAGGAGTTTTGGCCTTCCTACACTCAGCTGTCATAAATATATATATATATATATATATATATATATATATATATATATATATATATATATATATATATATATATATATATATAAAACATTCATCACAAACATCAAAGTCTGTGCTTGGGTTTCCTCAGAAGTCCACGCCCCTGGCAGTGGCTTGCAGTAGGCATGTCTGCATGGTCTGTGCTCGGAGATCGAGGAAGGTCGGCGGACAGAAGAGAAGGGGGAGTGCGCACATCATGTTCCTAAATCTCATCGCTTGAAAGCCGACCACTTACATCGTCAACTCCAGCTCTCATCTAAAAAGAAGGTAAATCACTCACACTTTTTATGATGAAGGGTAGGTTTAAGAGCATATTGGTCCGATGTATAGGCTAGATAGCGTAATTTGTGGTCGGCGTAGCGTCTCACCAACTAGTTTAGTCTGAGATTACCGTTACTTTACCGGCTATCTTCAAACAGTCGTTGTGAATAGGACACGCTTTAGTTTGCGTGCACGAGGCTTAAACCCGCGTTCAAAGCGTTTAACCGCGTTTAACTCTCACCTTTAAATGAATCCCTCATATTCTAACAGGGAACTCAGCTCCTAAACAGATAACTTATTGATGGTTTGTGATGATAATTCACAGCTATTCTGACTGTATTCGCACTTTTTTCAGGAGCTTCTGTTTCACGATAAAGTCTACTAAAAGTGTGCCTCATCACCCATTCAAGGGCTTTTTTTCTGCAATGCGGGTAGTTTTTTTCCCTTCTTTTATATAGCCCATATCCTAATGCCTGTTTTGTATGCCTGGGGCTGGGTGTGTTCCAAACATGTCTGTTTTTAGATTGGGATTCAGACAAATTTCCTGTCAGGAAGGGACAAGGATATGGCTTGGTCAGCTCAACTCAATGGATGACTCATCCAGTAGAAAGACAGGGTTTTTCCTGAAAGTAGCCTACCCACAGACTACTGGCTTCACACACTGAGCCAAAAGCCTATTTTCTCTGTGCTATTTTTTGGATTGTTTTTTACGAATCCACCCTGTTATTAAAAATTTTAAAGGGACCCTACAGTCAAATTCTACTCACTATTTTTCTAACGTACCACTTTTTGATATGTAGCAATGTAAATCACTTTAACCTTAAAGAGACACACCGCAGATTTTACAAATGAGGTTCAGTTGACCTCTCACAAGGTGCCCTGATGATGTCACCGGGGTTTTCTCCGTGTTACACTTAGATAGCGCATTACACCCAGCGCCAATGTTATGAAACGGCAGGCACACACTAGCTGTCTCCTAAATGGGTGTGGTCCCGTTTGAAAGTGTAGTGAATGTGCTGTGGATGGATGAAAGTTTATATTTGCATAATGTATTCATATTTTCTTTTGCTAACATTAGATATTTGCACAGTTAAAAGCCATATTTAGCTTTAGTTTTGTTAGGGCATTCAAGTGCTTATCTGTGTTGCCAGATCTCACAAGAGATTGTTCCTGAGACAGAAACAGGTTTTGAACACAATTTATTTGTTCCTGATTTGTTTGTCTGAAAAATGCCATTTTAGTGTCAGAATGTCCGGGAGTTATGTGGCTTGTAAAAAACGGGTCCAATATTTACATTGGTCACTATGGGGCAAAATAATTGATCATAACCTATGTTCACTTCTCCCATTGGAATCAATAGACTCATGAGTCAGGACCTGTCGCTAGTCTAATAAAGAGGCGTGGCAGTGGAGAAACCCACGGGATCCCATCCCTCCCGGTCAAACTTCTAACAAAAATTGAAATAAAGTAGGTCCTCAGTATGCAAGATAAACAGCCCATCATCACCACCTTTAAGCATTCAAACAGAATGTGGTTGAGAGGTTACCGAATTGACAATAGAAAAAGGATCCACAATTCGAAAAAGGTTGGGAACCCCTGAATTAGTTGTGTGTAAACGCTTAATCTTCAAAGTAACTAGTAATTCTAGCTATATTGTGGCGTGCAAGTATAAAGTACATAGTAAGCAGAAAGTTCATGGAAAATAGAAATACTTAAGTGAAGTTCAATTGCCTCAAAATTGTACTTAAGTACAGTACACATTTCTTCCTTTAACAGTTCCAATGCAAACGGTTCACAGCAAGGTCTAATCCAGAGTAACTAGATCAGTGTTCCTGGATACAGATGTGTCTGTTGGATTAATACATATTTTGTAATGCTAGGAACTAAATTCAATCGAGATGGATATCTCAAACCTTGGAATATGAAACTGCACAGATAGATAGAAATATAACTAGTCAAGTCAACTTTATTGTCAATTCTGCAATATGTGCCAGACATACAGAGCAATTGAAAATACGTTTCTATCCGACCCACGGTGCATAAGGACACGTACAACAAATATAAAAGATAAGAAATGTATACAAATAAAGATTAGTTAGTAAGTAAGTAAGTAATATATAAAATATAAAAAATAAAAAAGATAAGTAAAATGTACAAATAAGCTATAGAAAGGGGTTGAGTCCAGAGTTCTTGGGGGCAGAGGGGAGTGGAGAGTGTTGAGCTTCCTGACAGCCTGGGGAATGAAGCTGTTTGCCAGTCTGGTGGAACAGGCTCAAAAAAATGGTTCTGACCATTTGAAGTGAACCTCAGTAGACAGTTCAATGTAAACATCCCATCAATGGCTCTCCATCCCGCCAGGTGTCGTCATGACCCTGAGATGGGTGAATCAATACAGATCTTAAAATGTAATTGAACTAGCAAAAATATGATCTCTCTAAAAGCCCACATGCTTTTAGTGAACCTATTCAACGTTGCTTTACAGCTAAACTCATTAATAATGAAGTATAGCTTGAGTGTAGATGTAATCAGCTAATGCCAGCACCTGTCTCTTAGGCACTGTGGAGCTGCAGATCATAAAACACTGTACATTATGGTCTGGCACCTTGTTGATTATTCATTACATGGTTGATGATATGATTAAACGTTTGACACATACGGGATATGTTTGTATTTGGATGATATTTTACATTTATTTAGCACTTTTCATTGTTTCCACCAGCCCATTGTGATAGAATTATGCAAAAAATAATTTCAAGCTGAGATGTTTTACTACAAAAATCACCAGTGCTTGTACAAAGTTTTTTATCGAGTAGACCTTCTTCTAAGTTTGAATGACAATGCAGGCAACTCCACTGCCAGACAGACATTGGAAATAGGACACTTGCAGCTGCAGTAAGCACTTTACAGAAGGTGACCAGAGCATGTGAGCAGAAAGCTGCATCAGGGATACACCGCTCTTACACACACATATACAAGCTACAGCCTTTAAAGCTTCAGGAGGTAGAATAAAAAAAAATAAAAAAAACACCAGATCTTAAAGTAAAGGGAGACCTCCTCCTGCAGTTCTCCCTGCCCCCTCTCTGTATAGCCCCTCACATCTGGCAAGCACAGGCATGCGCCATGGATGTGTAAAGAGAATTGGCTACAGCGTTCAAGGCGGAGCCCCATTTATGAGATTTGCTCAGTGGCGCATGAAGCCAAAAAAGTTCAACTTCCGGGAATGAAATTACACTTAAAACTTCCTTGGGGCCTGGCATGCACTGTCTTTCAAGTACTTTCTTTCAACACCTGTACTGAAAAAAAACATTTAAATATATAACATTTTAGACATATACTCAATATAATGAATCAGAGAAAAAAGAAAATGACTTTAAATAAGTGAATATAAAAATTAATAATAATAATAATAATAAAAAACTCAGAAATACAAATAAGGGACGAAACAACATACATTATTCTTCATACTAAAACAATACCTTTACTAACCCAATTTCGCTTAAATTTTTTTCCAACAGGAATGTTTCCATTATTCCATATGATGGTTTTGTGTGAGGAAAAGTTATGTATGTATCATCATTTCCATGCAAGGAGGGCCTAACCTGTACGAGTACTAATCGCTCATTTCAACCAGATGACGTGCTGTTATAGCTGCAATTCTATTAGAATGACCGTCCTGTTTTCTTTGTAAAGCCCTTTCAGAGGACATACTGTGAACCGAGGTTCTAGTTAGCTACATAAACATGAACTTGAATTTGCCGAAGCTGTTAGCTAGAGTTAGCAGAAGGCTAAACTACCGGCTCATCTACCACATTTACGTTTTTTTTTCTCACACCGACTCTGCCATGTCCTCGCTAGGATGGCAGCAGCAGGCGGTGCCACGGCTTCAGGCTCTGGTCCTCGTATCAGCCTGATGCCATCCGAACAAGGAGACGCCAGAGGCTGTGTGAAAGGAAACGTTATTCTTGCTTTGCCAGACCTTCCTTCACAGCGCTGCGAAGGAGGGTCTGGCTAGTCCACACAGCATTCCGGGATGGGAGAAAAATGTTCTTTAAACCAATCACAATCGTCATGGGCGGAGCTAAGCACCCGCCACGGTGCTGCTGCAAAATAGCCTCGGGAAGGAACTTGTTTTGGTGGAACGTGTAAGTTCAAAAGTTGTTTTAGTCGTGCAACAGAAAACTCAGATTGGACAGATAGTCTAGCTAGCTGTCTGGATTTACCCTGCAGAGATCTGAGGAGCAGTTAACCGTAGTCCTCATAAATCCACCGGAGTTTAAAATTCCAAAACAAAGAAAGTGGAAGGAAATGGACATCCGGCCGAAAAGAGGTGCATCCGGTGGAATTTCTGGCGGCACCGGAGCAGTCCTGGAAGTGGAACGTCGTTGATATAGACTAAGGAAACATGTTCGTCAGGCTAAAGGCTAACCCCAGCAGACCAGCTCGCCCAACTATTTTCACAGCCAATGTCTGCTCCCTGGACAATAAACTGGACTACTTTTTACACAACTTCGTTCCCATATGTGCTGTGTATAGATTGATCACAAAAAAAATCTATTTTAGTAGTTTAGCCTTAAATTAGCTGATAGCCCTTAGCCTTTGGCTAAAGTAAACAGAAGGCACCAGCACGCACATCTGCATCGGCAGAACAGCCAATAGGAAGGCTTTCTCTCTCTCTCTGAAATGACCTGTGATTGGCCAACGTGTCCTGTGACGGTTAGGTCAACTAAAGCCAGAATACAGAGCCAAGGAGGAGGTGCAGATGTCTTCTCTCAGACCTCTTGAATTACAAGATGCTGAAAGATTATTATGGAACGTTTTTAAACAGACTTTTAAGAGATTAATACTGTAACTTGAAGACCATACAGTCTGTGTGTGTAAACAACGAAAGGGCTGGGTTCTGGTATAATTCAATTTAGTCAGTCATCAAGTTCATTGTGAAGCCACTTTACAAATATGTGTGCTTCTTGGGCTATGAAGTTAATGTCCAAACACAAGCTCTACAAAATGAGTCACATTATCTAACACACACACACACACACACACACACACACACACACACACACACACACACACACACACGGGAACACAGGTTCATTACCGTCCAGAATTGTTTGTACTTGCTCCAATTGTGTGCCACATGTCTGTACGTTTTACTCCCTTTTTCTTAGGCCTGCTGTCATTATAGATGTAATGTAATTTATTTTATTTTATTTTTTTAACCAGTATTTTAGGATGCCTATTGTCAACTGGGGACTACAGCTGGAAATTAGCCGTAGAGGCTAAAGCTGCTCTTTTACTTTACAGTTAATTAAAGGGGACTGTCCATGACATAATAATAAACTAATAAACAAAACAAAAAACTTGTATGCAAAAACCTATTGTGCAATAAACTGGATTCTGATCGTTTTTGCTGCTTAATTTTCCGATCATCATAAGAAAGTAGAGTTATTGTAAAATACATGAGACTTTTGGTTGGTTTTCCTTCTGTCCTCCCCAATGTGAGTAACTCGTTGCCGCTGGTCTACAGCTATGCTTGCAGCTCTGTGAGGCCGAATGATAATAGCATGCTAACATGCTCACAATAACCAAAAAAGTGCTAAAATGCTTATAAAGAAAGTATAAGTTTTACCATGTTCGCCATCAGCTTGTGTGCTCACGTTTTCTAATTAGCACTAAACACAAATACAGCTGAGGCTGATTGGAATGTGATTAGTTTGTGCAGATAGTTGGGCATAAACCAAAGTATTGGTACCTTATGGTGGCACTCGATGAAAAGTTGAGGATTGAAGTCATTTCAGTTTATCTTGAGGGGGACATGAATGAAGGCTAAAAACCTACAGTATACTGTTGTGAGTTGTTATAAACAGGAATACCCCTTAATGCTGGGAATTGAATAACGCCATTGTTTCATCCCCCGTTATAGCCAAACCATTTGCCCCATTGTATGACTGAAAGTCATTTGGGATCATTTTCCACTCTTTTGTTACCAGGCATCATGATTCCTGTGATGGAATTCCGGCAGTTCTCTGAACAGCAGCCAGCGTTCAGAGTCCTGAAGCCATGGTGGGATGTGTTCACCGACTACCTGTCTGTAGTCATGCTCATGATTGGTGTCTTCGGATGCACTCTTCAGGTCAGTAACATTGCATGGCTTGGCCTTGCATTCATGTGTTCCATAAGGTTTTGTAATGACTTGTGCTGCTTGTGTTTCCACTTTTTTACTGTAACCATCTCTTTGAAAGGGAGGGAGTAATTTAGCTAATGCATGCTAATGTAACATGAGTTCAAACCACAACATGTTTATGAGATAAAAGGAGTTGTCCTACTATTTTTTTCATCACAGTGAAAGGGCAGTAATTTAATTCACTAGAGCAAGCCTATAGGCTCTCTGAAAGAACATTACTACTCTGCCTCCTCTCTGGCACCAGCTCAAAAGCACTAATTCCCTGCTTTTACAACCTGGACTGGGAGCAGCAAAGGAAGCATTCATCCCAACAGGAGTTTACCAGTGGAAATATTTACCCACCCAGCCCCTTTCAGTAAACATCAAGATTCCAAACTCTTGGCCCAGTGTTTTTTTGGCTCCTGCAATTCTCTGTAGTGTAAATCCTGGAAATGATACCAAAACATTTTTAGAAAAACAGTTAACAGGATATTTATCAGAGTGGGAGCAGCTGTTGATTTCCACTCTCACAATAACAGTGTTTGGACACAATCTAATGGTTAACAAATTGAGTAGATCATTATTTATGTAGTCAAGTTTACTTTATAAGTCAGAACATTATCAACATGCCATTTTGTATAATTACGTCATTGCCTCACACAATATTCGCTGCAGATCAGCTTTTCAGAGACCCCAGCAGACCTGACTCAGCATTTCAGTCTGTGATGTGCTGCAGCACAGCTGCTTTGCCCTTAACCATCGTAATAATGTCCTTTTGGATTCACTCTTCACAAATGTAGTTCTTTTGCATGGGCAGAGTTTGGTATCAGTCAGCTAAACAAAGTGCACAAAATGTCTCCCATTTAGGCCTGCCACCATTAAATTAAAGTGCCCTTTTTCCTGTTGTTAGCATTGCAGAGTGAAGCAGCTGTTTGTCATTATTTTCAGTAAACACTAAAGGCAGGGGTTGTTTACTGATGCTGATATTCAGTATGTTTACATGCAATCCGTAAACCAGGTTAGTCAGAGAAATCAGGTTAGACAGGCAGTACGAAACATTTAAATGCACTGTAATAATAATAGCTTGTTGGCAATGAGTCGATGCATTATTGCAGATAGGAAGGAGCTTCGGCTGAACCTGCTTTGTTGTGTTGTGTGACTTTCTGGCCTGTGATGCCATAGGTTGTATTTAGTGGGGGTCTCTGTGGATGGCCTGTACTTTGTTCCTGCAGTGGTGTACAGAGGCTTAATGATGGGGAGACATGAACCAATGTTTAATTATCCTGTTTTTATGCCTCTCTTGAGAGCGTTCTTTTCACCCTGAGTGGTGTTACCAAACCCACACAGTAATTGCTCAGTTTAGGTCAGTAAAACGACTTCTCTTCTACTAGAACCCAATTTTTCAAGCAACACTTACTCATTTTAACAGGTTGATGAAATAATTGTTTATTTATGTTTGTATGTGTGTGGGTTTACTTTGTTGTATGTGACGGGGCTCAGTGAGAGAACAGGTTCAGCAGTGAGGGCACAGCGTCTCCTTACAGCAATAATGTGTCTGAATTTAACACTTAACACTTCAGGAGGCTACTTTGTATTAGTTTCAGTTATTGCAATTCTTGTAAATGTGATTTGTGTGGGGATCTCTCCTTTCATCCCACTGCACTGCTGTCACAGTGATACTTCCCCTGTCTCGAGACTTTGTCATGCGCATGCATAGAAGTAGACAGCCGATTGCATACACAAGAAATTGTGTATGCAGAGAAAATCCATCTGGGGAATCAGGTGTCTCTCAGCAGGCCTTTTAAACCCCAAAACAGCCCTGCATTGAAGTAATGAAAGGGGCTGCATTAGTGTGGGCATTGGTGGGAAGATGTTTGTCTAATCTTCCTTTTCACCCTACATTTCCTTTTAGGTAATGCAAGATAAGATTATATGCCTTCCTCAGAGAGAGTCTTCGGGGAACACAAGTGAAGTGGAAGTGAAGTCACTGTTACACCTGCAGTCCAATATTTCAGCTGTACCAAGAGAAATGACAGGCCTGAAAACCCAGCTGGATTTTCAACAGTACCTTTTCATCAATCAGATGTGTTATGAGAAAGCTCTGCATTGGTATGCCAAGTTCTTTCCTTATTTGGTTCTTATACACACTCTCATTTTCATGGTGTGTAGCAACTTCTGGTTCAAATTCCCTGGCTCGAGCTCTAAAATAGAGCATTTCATCTCCATGCTCAGCAAGTGCTTTGACTCTCCCTGGACCACACGAGCTTTGTCGGAGGTGTCCGGAGAAAATCCTGAAGAAAAGGATAAAAAGAGTGCCACTTCTAGGTCCAACATTGCTTTGTCTCCCGGAGAAGGAAGTTTGGAGAAGACACAGTCCCTCCGGTCTATCCCAGAAAAGATTGTAGTTGACAAACCATCAGCAAGTGCTCTTGATAAAAAAGAGGGTGAACAAGCTAAAGCTCTTTTTGAAAAGGTGAAGAAGTTCCGTTTGCACGTTGAGGAAGGAGACATTCTCTATCTGATGTACGTCCGGCAGACAGTATTCAAGGTGTTTAAATTCCTCCTGATCATTGCCTATAATAGTTCTCTCGTGAATAAAGTGCGAAATAGAGTGAGTTGCCAAGTTGAGATCCAGGACATGACAGGCTACCGTAACTTTCAATGCAACCACACTATGGCTCATCTGTTTTCTAAGCTTTCTTACTGTTACCTGTGTTTAGTGGCTGTCTATGGATTAACAAGTCTCTACACCTCTTACTGGCTGTTTTACCGCTCACTGAAAGAATACTCCTTTGAGTATGTGCGACAGGAAACGGGCATCAATGATATCCCAGACGTCAAAAACGACTTTGCTTTCATGCTACACATGATTGATCAGTATGACCCGCTGTATTCTAAACGATTTGCAGTTTTTCTATCCGAGGTCAGTGAGAACAAACTGAAACAGCTCAACCTCAACAATGAGTGGACCGCTGATAAATTGCGTCAGAAACTCCAGACTAACAGCAACAACAGACTTGAACTTCAGCTGTTCATGCTCCCTGGGTTACCCGACACTGTCTTTGAGTTGACCGAGCTGCAGTCACTCAAGCTGGAGATCATCAACAATGCCACCATCCCTGGCTCAATCTCTCAGCTGGAAGACCTTCAGGAGCTATCTCTTTACCAATGCTCTTTAAAGTCGCAAACAACAGCTACCTCTTTCCTCAAAGAGAACCTGAAAGTGCTTCGTGTGAAATTCGATGATAACAGGGAACTTCCAAACTGGATGTATGTCCTGCGCAACTTAGAGGAGCTCTATCTCACCGGGTCTCTAAGCCCTGATGCCTCCAAAAATATAGCTCTTGAGTCACTGCGGGAGATGAAGGGTTTGAAAATGCTTTATCTTAAGAGCAATTTGACCAAGATACCTCAGTCTATAGTGGATGTCTCCAGCCATCTGCAGCGGCTGTACTTGCACAATGATGGCACTAAGCTCGTAATGCTCAACAACCTGAAAAAGATGACCAACCTGATCGAGCTGGAGCTAGTGCATTGTGATCTGGAACGCATCCCACATGCAATCTTCAGCCTAACCAATCTGCAAGAGCTTGACCTGAAAGAGAATAACCTTCGCTCAATAGAGGAGATCATCAGCTTCCAACATCTTCGAAAACTCACTTGCCTTAAACTTTGGTACAATGGTATCATGTACATCCCAGAGCATATCAAGAAGCTTGGCAGCCTAGAGCGCCTCTACTTCAGTCACAACAAGATCGAGATATTGCCTTCGCACCTGTTCTTGTGCAACAAGCTGCGCTACCTGGACGTGTCCAACAATGACATCCGATTCATCCCTCCAGAAATTGGAGTTCTTCAGAGTCTACAGTATTTCTCGGTCACCTGTAACAAAATCGAAAATCTACCAGATGAGCTCTTCTTTTGCAAAAAGCTCAAAACACTGAAGCTTGGCAAAAACTCGCTGTCCTCACTGTCGCCAAAGATTTCCTACCTAGCTCAACTGACGTACTTGGACCTCAAAGGCAACCACTTTGAGCTTCTGCCCCAAGAGCTCGGTTGCTGTCGTGCACTGAAGCACAGCGGCCTTATAGTGGAAGAGACACTGTTTCAAACTCTGCCTCCTGATGTCAGGGACCAAATGAAGGCTGAGTGAGATGCCTTTTTGTAGCCACAGTGCCTGCTGTTTTTTCGGTCTACCAATTCCGATCATTTGTTTTGTATGAACTCATTACCACACTCAAGTATTACACTACTGTTAAGAAAGTTATGTTTCCAGTTTCCTTGATGGAAGGGATAATTACTCATTCATATATTGTAACATAAGCCTCTTTCACACAGAGATACTGCAATTTCGCCGTTTTCGCTTTTTCATACTGAACCAAACAACGCCGGCATAACGCAGCCTTAAGGCGCAACAAAATGTGATATTGTAATAATTTGCACCGTGATTATATTCATCATTTAGTTTACTTAACTAAACTAAATAAAAATGCTAAACTTGATTACAATGTAGTTCAGCATTTGTTCCTTTCCTTTTAGGTTTTACACTGCAGGTTATACGCTGCTTACAACTCAAAACCGCATCAGATAGAACCAAAACGATGTGTTTTAAAATGAAAATTGTTTTATTTGCGGGAGTTATCTCACAGGAACCTCAGAGATTTTGTGTTGACTGAATTAAACTGAATGGCACAAAGAGCAAATAAATATTGCATCAAGTAGCAGCGTGAAATCCTAAAATAGCACATTTTACTGTAAGACATAAGAGTAAACCAGTTTTGTCTGGGTTTAAGCTGTTATAGGCTGTTTTCACCTGGTATTAAAATCTGTCCTGAGTGAGTCGATCACAAGTGGAAAGCTCTAGGTACACGTGTTTACACCTGGCAGTAGTATGTGTCTCCAAGCCGCTGCCCTTTTCCAGGCTACAGTGGGGATCAGAGCTCCGGACAGCCGGGGTATAAGAGCAGGGAGAAATACTTTGAATGAGTACGTAGTTCCGCTCACAGTTGAGTCGACGGTCCTTAATGTGGCCCAGGACACATACATATACACAATGCTAAAAAATGTTGTCATACTTGGCCCAATTTACTTCCGAATGTGATCTAATGGCATTTTTCCGTTACATGGTACCTGCTCGCCTCGTCTCGACTCTACTGGCCTTTTTTAGATTTATATAATGTTTCATAATGACAATGAAAAAAAGTACCTGGTACTAGCTAACAGGTACTTTTTTTAGTATCACCTCCGTCGAGGTTCCAGGTGAGCTGACGCGATACCAAAAGGTGACGTGAAAACCTGCAGACTACTGATTGGTCGGAGAGAATCATTTACTAATCACTGTGTCATCATTGCTAGCGGCAGACGGGGGTGTCCTGAACAAACCCGCCATTTTTAAATAGTTTAGCCAGCGGTGCTGCCTTCAGCTTCTTTTGAAACAAAATTTGTCTTCTGGCCAAGAATCAAAATCAACACACCTTCGACGCAATTTCCTGCGGCGTTGCTATGACGATCAGCCACACGCGCCTCACGTATGACGCGATACTAAATCTGCCATGGAAAATGGAGGACGGGGCACCGCGGCCGAGCAGAGCTGATACTAGCAGTGGTTAAGCGCCATATGTGATCGGATCATAATGCGTCCTAAATGCATTCACACCTGCACATGTCCACTTGTGATTGGATCACTCAGATTCCATTTTAATACCAGGAGAAAACTGGGCTTTAAAAAAACTATCTGGTTGTGAGGGGGCTGCGTGTATCCTTGCTGCTATAGAGATTAACGCAGCGCTTAAGGGATGGAGATGGGTGATTCTTTAATGGCCCATCTGCGATGATAAAAGGATACAGACGCTCTTGGGCGTCAGACCCTAAAAAGCTAAGCGGTGCTATTGTTAAAGGCGCAACATTCCTGTCTTTAACAGGCTGTGTGAAAGGGGCTTTAAAGTGTGGCTGCAACAGGTGTGCTTGTTCTGTTATTCACTTTTGACATATTATCCAGCCACAAATCCTTCTTAAGGAGTAGTTCATGCTTAGAGTTAGATGAGAAGATTCACAACAATCTCATATCTGTACGTTAAACATAACATTACATAACATAACATAAACACAGCCAGCAGTGGATTATCTTAGCTTAGCACAAAGACCAAAAGCAAGAGAAAACTGTTAGCCTGGCTTGTCCAAAAGTGAAAAAATTCACCTAACGCTAGCTAATTAGTTTGTTCATTTGATCTGCACAAAAACCAAAAATTTAAAATTACAAGTTGTGGTTTCATGGGGAATTACATGCTGGACTATTATTGGAGTCTTTTAAGAGTTTTTGAGGTGCTGGTAGGCAGATTTTATTAATAATTTGACAGAACCAGGCTAGCTACCCCCCCACCGCTTACAGTCTTGATGCCAAGCTAACCGTTTCATGGCTGTAGCTTCACAATTGGCATATGGATATAAGAGTGGTATCAGTCTTCTCATCTAACTTGGCAAGAAAGCAAGTAAGTCTCTGTTCCAAACACACACATTTCCTGTCACTGCTACATGAAATAATTTGATTACTGAATGTGAATCTAAATGGAAGACTTCACTTAGGATAGGCCAGTAGTCATGTGTATGCTATATTGTATTTTATGTTGCCCTTATTTTACTTTCAAGAGACTGTTAGTTCACATGGACTGCAGCAGAAATGCAAAAAACTAAAGATATATCTTACATAAGTACATGTAATACCTTGACTTAATTCTGTATAAAGTGCATTAAATTTAAAGGACTTTGTCATACTGGTGTTTTTCTTCAGCTTTTCAAAATGTGCACAATATAAAAATGTATTTTTATAAGCAGTATTTTAATGTTGTTGACCAATAAAAATGAATTTGTTTTCTAAATGTCATTTCTTAGGACGGAATTTCTTAAAGTTCTAACTGCACAAAACCCCACGATTTAAAAAAATAAAAATACAATTTGATCAGATCAATGCAGTATGGTAAAAGCAATGGTGTTGAATTGACTAATATTTTAGAGAAAAAAATAATGATTACGTTTCTTAATATCATATGTCGCATAGACATACCATCTCCACAGTCGACACTGTGTCACTGCTTGAGTATGGTCTACACTGCTTATCACTCTGGGATAGGGGAAAAACTGCTCTGGCTTGTTTGCATTTCTTTAAACAAAGGCTGTGAAGATGAACGTGATTATAACGAGTTAACGCAAATTCCTATTTTTTTGGCATTTAGGAATTTTATTTTTGTAACAGCTTAGACATTAAAGGGGAAAGAGAGGGGGATTGACATGCAGGAAAGTGCTGCAGGTCGGAATCAAACCTGCGGCCTCTGCGTCAAGGACTGAGACTCTATATGTGGGTGGGTGCTCTACCACTAGGCCACCCAGGTACCCAACGCAAATTTCTTTTAACGCCACTAATGTTTTTTTTTTTTTACAGGAGTACGTTGAGTCTCAAATACCACTTGAGCATTAAAAACTTGAGAAAATCCCTTTTAAATTACATTTAGAACAGTTAAAAAAATTTAGATTAATTTGCTATTAATCACGACTTAACTATGAACAATCATGCGATCAATTGTGATGAAATATTTTAATCGCTTGACAGCCCTGCTTTAAACCAATCACAATGGTTTTGAGCAGTGCTAAGCTCGGGATGCAGTGACAGTGCCCTTGATAGTGAAAGGGGAGGAGAATGTCTGACGTACGGCGCATGAGACTATCTGAAAGGTGTCAATGCACATTGCATGTTCCCAAAGGTGTTGTGGGATTAGATATTTCCTGCTGGCTGGTGAGGATTTACAAGGCAAAGAAGATTAGTCTATTATTATGCGCACATGATGCACCAATGAAAACGTTAAGTCTATAAGTGTCTAGAACAAAAAATGTGGAAGTTGTTGGGGCAAAATAAATAAGAAGACCTCATTGCATCATTTTTCCTTCAAAATGTAAGAGCTTGTGACTGCAACAGGATCAGTCCTAGATTAAATAAAGAATCTGAATCATTATTCACCAGATACATGCATACAAGAAAAGTAAAATTAATTCATTTCAGATAAAAATGTGTAATAAAAACAATGCTAACTGGAACACACACACACACACACATATATATATATATATATATATATATATATATATATATATATATATATATAGTCCTGCTAAATATGTTACATTTATTATTTTTAATTTATATATTTTATTTTTTTACAGTGACAATGCACATTGGTCGACACTACTGTAAATAAACCACTGTTATCCCTTAGGTTGGAGTGTTCACTGTGTGCAAAGATACCAAGAACAGAAACAAAGTGTTTTGAAGTATCTATGCCAAACAAGTGACAAAGCTACTAGAAAACACCAATAATTGGTTCATTGGGTCATATAGCAATGACACATTGTGCAAAGACGAATAAGACCTGCATTAAAATCAAGGTAATTTGAAGTTTCTTTGTGGTGTTTTCACCCTGTTAAAATGTAATATTTAAAAAACGTAGAATACATATGGCTCTACTAGTCTCTTAAGCGTTTCCTCTAGTGAAAGCTTTCATGTATATATATATATATATATATATTTTTTAATAACAAAACAAAGCTGTGTACGTAACTTTAAATTACACCCTTTGCACTTTTACGACGGTCCCTAACTTCAGTGGGTCATCTCTCCTTCTACTTTCAATCCTTGCAGGCTTTAAGCTATGTGAAAACATATCCTGTGCTACATCAGGAGAGATTTATCCGTCACATTACTACAGAACCGTTGCCAATTGATGGCCATGGTGTAACGTAGGCTATAGAGGAGCAACCTCGGTGAGTGTGTGAATAACATCAAGCCGGGTAACGTTACACTTCCAGCAGCTGCTGTGCCCGGCTGTGCCGCCAGTCAGAGGCGGGGGACCCGACTATCTGAAGCGGAGTGGGGGTAGTCAGCTAAGCTGCTTACAGCCCGGCCAGCAGGCCCACGGTTCAACTGATGCGAAGAAGGGACGGCTTTATCACCGCAGCGAAAGATGGCATATAAAGAGAGGTGTTGTTCGGTACTGCTGGCATCGACATAACTGGATCAGACATCCTGAAGGTGCGTATATCTGTGCGTTGAGTGCTGGTCTGTTATTTGGGTTATTCAAGGTCTACAAATAGCCCTAAATGCTCTGGCCCAGTAGTGGTAGCAGGTTATATATAGCGTTGTGAAAAACAGCGGCTATAAAAATTAACCAGCAGGGCATTTAGTCTTTAGTGCCCTAATGTAATGTAATAATGTGAACGCGTCGTGATTTTCTCTAATGTAACTAAGATATCAGTGCTGCGTTTAAAGGCTTCACGGAATGTGTCCACCTGCTGTTTTGTGTCATGGATGCGTCTTGCTGCTATACCGGTCTCAACCAACCTTGTTAAAAATAGTCACCTTCTTTCAACAAACAATATATTAAACACAGTGGGGTCACAAATATTTTTTATATTATTTAATTTAATAAAAAAAAATAAAAAAATAATAATAAATATATTATGTATTCAATATTTGTTAGTATAAAGAGTATTTACAGGCAACTATACAAAGGTTAAGTTTAGGCCACTAAAGCAGTATGATGGGTATATGTGTGGTGGTAGTGAGTAGGGATGTAACATGAATCAAGAATCGGTTAAAAATCGATATACAGTAAATGTGTCAAGATTACAACCGGTTGAAATAAAAAAAAAAATGAATCTTGATGCAATTTTTAAAAGGCCTAGGGCGTTTCACTGCTTCTTTCTTTATTACATTTTTGTTATTTAAGATAAAACACAATTTCAGTTGCACTTTTGATAAGAGGACACATCTGTTGTTTTGCACAGTTTATATAAATAAAGGACTATTTTCAGTCATTTGTCTGCAATTCATTCTGTTAAACTAATCGCGAGAAAATCGTATTGTGGACATGTATCGAATCATGAGTTGAGTGTATCGTTACATACCTAGTAGTGAGTAGTAGAGATGAGCCGATACCAGTATCGGTATCGGCTCCGATACTGCCTAAAATGCTGGTATCGGTATCGGGAAGTATTGGAGTTTATGCACCGATCCGATACCACGTAATAAAGCCCTAAAGAAAATCTACGTTAAAGTAGTTTATTTATGTTCTTTTTCCGTTATAACGGACTGTCAAACTGGATAATAAAAGAAAGTTCTGTGGCGTTGTTTGTGTTTGTTCATGTTTGTCACAAAGAGTTTAACCTGAGCCAGACCGACAACAAAGATAGAAATAATATCACATTCATACAGAGATAGTGGTATATAATTGTTAAAACATAATAAAATATATGACACACTGGTATCGGATCGGTACTCGGTATCGGCCGATACGCAAGTTCAGGTATAAGAATCGGTATCGGGAAGCAAAAAATGGTATCGGACCATCTCTAGTGAGTAGGGGTGGGAATCACCAGAGGCCTCACGATACGATATCATCACGATACTTATGTCACGATACAATATTATTTTTCCCAATTTCAAATTATGTCCCCAAAAGGAAACTTTGTCATCTGTTTTATCTAAGAAAGATACATTTCTCTGTTTGTCATCTCACTTCAATTTTATTGCTGCAAAATGGGATTGTCAAGCAGACAAACTGACCAACACATATATAATAATAGATTGATACTTGCCGTCTGTATATACTATGCTGTATCGATGTCCCACCCCTACCCCTAGTAGTGAGTGCTACTGACGGAGCACACTGTAAACTCTGTGGAAGGAGGCTAATATATAGTAAGGCAGTAGTTAGTTGGCATGCACAGTAAAGCATGTTGCAATGATAAATAATTTAAAGGGTGCGTTATGGATAATTAAGACTGTATTTAGGTTTGCAGAATTTGTGTTTCACATGGCATACACTGTCTCTACAGACGTGTGTAGTGTGTCCCAGTTCGAGGGCAGTGTCATCTCTAAATCCATAACAATCTGACAAGGCTGCTCTCGCTGAGCCTCCTCTAAATGTGACTGGGAAATGCGGCCTTCCCTAAAAGTGGAGTGAGCGAATCCCTTCAGTCGTCAGTGTCCCAAAATCTATTGTGCACTGGTCACATTGGCTTGTTCTCATCAACTAGTAAAGCCAGGAAATATTTATTTCTACCAGGTGTGATATACAAGTGACCAGAAAAATAATACAAAACAAATGCTATCTCACTAAAAATGTAGAAAATTAAATAGGCTATTAGAAACACATTACAATTTAAAATGATCCAATAGAACAACATTGGATCATTTAACAATTGATCAATTGTTTTATGGATATATTTATCATTAAACTGGTAAATTGTTTTTGCAGTTGATCATCATTTATATAAGTGAAAAGTGACCACTATGTAAACTAAGGTTTTATGAAACTTAGAGTTGTATGATGTTTACCACTTGTCACCCATCCAATGAAAATTGTGGTAAACATGGAATTTTTAGGTTTTAAGTTGGAAAGGAATTCCACAACACACCATTAGTTTCACCCAGGGGCGGATTGGCCATCTGGCAATTCTGGCAAATGCCAGAGGGGCCTGACCATTATTTTTAAATGTGGGCCGGTCAGATTTTTTTTTTTTTTTTATATACAAATAGGCTTTTCTTTATAGGCCGACAGCACATAGGCCGGTTTTTATCGCTTGCATGATTTCACTATGGTCATAATAATAATAATTCTATTAATAATAATAATAAATATTAAGCATTTGGCCAGTCAGCAACGGCCGGCCTGGTCCCGAGATGGGCCAACCGAACCATCCAGAGGTTACTCAAATTGGGACGTTAAGTCAAAATCAGGCACATCACCTTCAAACGGATTTCTCTGTTTGCAGGGTTCAGGCTGTAGCCGACCCTCCCAGTGATCATGCTGCTCTGGGGGACCAGCTGTGCAGCAAGAAGCCGATGCTGACGGGCGCAGAGCTTCGCCGGAGCTCTGACTGCTGTCTGTCCGCGCGGCCGTCTGACGGCATCAGTATTAAATTGAGACAGTTTCATTACCGGTTAAAAACGTCTCGTTGTCGCGTTAAATAGTAGTCTAATTCGGTGTTTTGGTACAGTTGGTTTTAATGCCTGATGCGAAGTGTAGGCCTATAGGAGTACACATGAAAACCCTGAACACAGCAGCATTGATCTGCTCCGTCTTTCTGCTGTGCCCCATTCACGTCGTGTTTAGTTTTACACTATGTAGGTTAAACTCTGCAATTTATCCGCAGTTCACGTGTATGTATGAACTGTGGCGGTCCATTACACTGTAGGCTATATTCAACGCCACTGACCATAAAGCTCTGTTCATGCTATTTTAAACAACTGGACCTTGGGGTCAAGTGTTGTCGTATCCGGCCCATGTCCCAGATGTGAAAGCCCCCTTACTGGACTACTGAATATAATAATATTCCATTATATTTTGTATTTTGAATTGTTACCTGCCACCAGAATTTTGTGATTTCCTTGCCATACATATAGACGTTTTGTTTTTACCATAAATTGGTGCCTAAAAATGTATCAGAATGCAGGAATTGAAGTCTTTTACCCTCAAAACTTTGTGTTCCCCCAAAGGCCAATTCTGAGCAAAGAAAAACTCTGAAGTATATTCACAGCCATAAAAACATATTTAAATTGCAGAATTAGAGAGTTCAAACAGATGAAAAGATGGAGAACCAGACAGACAATATGTACAGTGTCAACAGAGAGAAACACGGACAATCGAACAGACAAACAAAGAACAACATACTGTAGAGAATGACAGTAACAGCATTATTTCACAAATGTAATTAGTGAATGCACGTGTCCGTGGGTGGGGCTGCATGGGCGTGGTAATGTGGGCTGGTGTGGCTACAGTGCCAGGGCGGAATTTTTGTCCCAGTACGCCCCTGGTTTCACCCTCTGTGAGATCAGCAGTACATGTACAACTATCTAAATACTGACAGGTAGTTAAGCTCAGGTAAAAGCTTTGTCCTGCAATAACACAATATTATTTTCATAAATTCAAGTTCTTAAATAAAACAAAACAAACTTTTATACCCTGCTGGTCACAGCTAAAAATAGAATTGTTAAAACAAAAATAGAAGTCCTATTTAGCTTGAATAAAATAATGACAAGGTGCATACATCTGAAAATGTAGCCTTACTCAAAAAGCTGCCAAAGCCTATGTGTGAAAGCAGGGTGGCACAAGGGAAACTCAGTGGGAGGTTATGAGAAAACTATTCAATTAGTGAGTGAAATTAGAAATACAGATTTAAAAAAAATCTACTGGGATGAGAATCGTATTATGTATACTTTTTATAATGACAGAAATCAAGCATGATGGTAATTCATATTCTCTTTTGCAGGAATGTTCAGCCTCACGGAAGTAGCCTCCCTGAATGACATCCAGCCGACTTATCGAATACTGAAACCATGGTGGGATGTCTTCATGGATTATCTTGGTATTGTCATGTTGATGTTGGCCATATTTTCTGGAACGATGCAGTTAACTAAGGACCAAGTGGTTTGTCTTCCCATTATGGACCAAACTCCAGAGGAGGCTGGGGGCTTTTTAGGACCCCAACCACCAGAGATAGTTGATAGTTTATGGAACAAAGAAAGCGCCGTTGGAGAGCAAGCCGCTCCTTTAATGGCTAGAAGGCCTCCTGATAGCATCGCCCCTACAGTTCACTTCACGCAGTCGGGTACTCTTGGGCAGCCTCAGCCTACAGGTGTCAGGACTAAGCTGGATTTTCAGCAGTATGTTTTTGTCAATCAGATGTGCTACCATGTTGCCCTTCCTTGGTATTCCAAATATTTCCCATACCTGGCACTAATTCACACCATTGTATTAATGGTCAGTAGCAACTTCTGGTTCAAGTACCCAAAGACAAGTTCTAAAATAGAACATTTTGTTTCGATACTGGGAAAATGTTTTGAATCGCCTTGGACTACCAAAGCACTGTCCGAGACTGCCTGCGAGGACTCGGAGGAGAATAAGCAGAGACTGGCTGGGGCCTCCTCCCTCCTGAAGCATCTGTCAACATGCAGCGAGGAGGGGAGTCCAAATCAGTCCGCCCCAATGCTGACTAAACCCGGGCTCACGTTTTCTGCTGAAAAGCTTGTGAGTGAAGTTCCCGCCATGACCATTCTGGACAAGAAAGATGGTGAGCAAGCAAAAGCCCTGTTTGAAAAAGTCCGGAAATTCCGTGCCCATGTGGAAGACAGTGACTTGATTTACAGGTTGTATGCCATTCAGACAGTCATCAAAACAGTTAAGTTCATTTTGATCCTCTGCTACACGATGACTTTTGTTGCCTCTATAGAATTTGACCATTTGTGTGAGCCTGAAATAAAGCATTTGACTGGATATACAAAGTTCCACTGTACACACAACATGGCGTTCATGTTAAAGAAACTCCTTGTTAGTTATATTGCTCTTATATGCGTTTATGGCATAATCTGTATATACACACTGTTCTGGCTTTTTCGGAGACCACTTAAGGAGTATTCCTTTGAAAAAGTCAGAGAGGAGAGCAGCTTCAGTGATATTCCAGATGTTAAGAATGACTTTGCATTCCTCCTCCACATGGTCGATCAGTATGACCAGCTGTATTCAAAGCGTTTTGGTGTTTTTCTCTCTGAGGTGAGTGAGAACAAACTTCGGGAGATCAGCCTGAACCATGAGTGGACCTTTGAGAAGTTGCGGCAGCATGTGACGCGCAATTCTCAAGAAAAGTTGGAACTCCATCTTTTTATGCTCTCTGGGGTGCCAGATGCTGTGTTTGATCTCACCGATTTGGAAATCCTTAAACTAGAATTAATCCCAGAGGCCAGGATAACCGCTAAAATCTCACAAATGATAAACCTCCAGGAGCTGCACTTGTATCACTGTCCAGCCAAAGTTGAACAGACTGCTTTCATTTTTCTGCGTGATCATCTCCGGTGCCTTCATGTCAAATTCACAGATGTTGCTGAGATTCCAAGCTGGGTATACTTATTGAAAAATTTAAGGGAACTGTACTTGGTTGGTAACCTGAACTCTGAAAATAACAAAATGATCGGACTCGAGTCTCTGCGAGACCTCAGGCACTTAAATATTCTGCATCTCAAAAGCAACCTAACAAAGATCCCGACAAACATAACAGATCTGTCTCCACATCTGATCAAGTTGGTCATTCATAATGATGGTACAAAGCTCTTAGTGCTGAATAGTTTGAAGAAAATAATGAATCTCGCCGAACTGGAGCTTCTTAACTGTGAGCTGGAGCGAATCCCCCATGCTATTTTCAGTTTGAACAACCTTCAGGAACTTGATCTAAAATCCAACAACATTCGTACCATTGAGGAGATCATCAGCTTCCAGCACCTTAAGAGACTGACGTGCCTCAAACTTTGGCACAATAAAATCATCACCATTCCATTGTCAATTAGCCATGTAAAAAACCTTGAGTCACTCTATCTCTCACACAACAAGCTTGAGTCTCTACCCTCATCGTTATTCACCCTTCCCAAGTTGAGGTACCTCGATGTTAGCCACAACTCTGTAGTGGTAATACCACTGGAGGCTGGCTTTCTGCAGAACCTCCAACATTTTGCCATTACCGGCAACAAAGTTGAGGTAGTTCCTAAGCAACTGTTCAAATGCAACAAACTGAGGACCTTATGTCTCGGCCACAACTGTATCTCCTCCATTCCAGAGAAAATTGGCCAACTATCGCAGCTGACACATCTGGAACTGAAGGGAAACTGTCTGGATCGTCTCCCGGCTCAGCTTGGTCAGTGCAGCCTCCTGCACAGGAGCTGCCTGATTGTGGAGGATCATCTCTTTGACTCGCTCCCCATGGAGGCAAAAGAGAGCATAAATCAGGAATCTAGTGCTTCTTTTCCAAATGGGTGTAAGTGTCTAAGTGATGGACGGTAGTCACATCCCACGTGGCATAACATGTCTGGCATTTCATCTTGGGTGTAAATAAGTCTTTTAAAAATTAGAAACAGTATTTACATGGTACAGTACTGGTGCACCTCATGATGTATTAGTAACTTATGAAATGAATATACCACAGCACATACAAGGTCGATAGAACTGGAGAAATTTAGAGGAACTCTAGGATTGATTGTGGCTGGTGTCATGTCTACAGTGGATCTATGGACATTTCTATACTTTTGAAACAACCCCCCTTTTTATCTTTGTGATTAAATTTAATTATATTTACATTAACTAGATACACCTAATTGACCTCAACTTAAAAGGGACAGTTTACTCAAATTACAAAAACACCTTTCCTGTAATGGTGTCTAACCATGCAGTTAGTTTAGAAGTGTCTGCCTCCACCCAAATAAAATGGATCTTAGTAGATTTTGGTCTGCAGTGAGCACCTCACAGCAACAATATATTATGTTTGAAATGATTCAACAGCATCATTTCTTCCCTGTAACAGTGGGATAAGACCTTGCAGTTTTTATTACCCCTACATTTTATCAAATAAATATTCTTAATGAAACCTGTTTACAGCAAGTGTGTTGATTATCCATAGTGACTGGGTCATTGCTTCTGGAAGAAGATGTTGCTGTTGAAATGTTCAAGGCTGTAAGCACCATGCACAAAATGCCCTTCCCCTCAATTGAATTGGGATGGAGGCAGAAATCTTAAGTACGGATATCTCAAAACTTGATGATGATGGCGAGATATAGTAAGCAAATATGTTTTTATGTTATCAAATATGTTCTGTTTCTCTTCTGTTATTTGGGTGAACTGACCCCTTTAAAAAAAATATTCTACTCAAGATCCAATTGCTAGCTTCACCCATTTGGTGGTATCAGACCGTCCTTTCAAAGAAAGCTGTATAGGTAGATTGTGCAAGCAGCATATTATGACCCATAATCATGTTTATTGTTAGGCGGTGACCTCTAGTGACTGTAGTAATCATGGTGGGAGTAAAGGCGAAAGTCAGGTGACGTAGTCTAAAAGCCAATTTGTGCTTCTGCGTTAAATCAACGCTGTAGCTACGTACATAGGTACCCTATGCCGGACCCTACGCCATAGCCTGACGTGCACCTCTCAAAAAATTTAACTACACTTCGCTGTGACGCAAGTCGCTCCGCTGTGGCTTGGTAGCGTTGCATTTCCGTCTACTCATTTCCTGGTTCTCCTTCTCCATAAACAACATGAAATCAAGGAGAGGGTTAACTTTTCCTGCTACAGATTTCCGACCGTGGTCAGAAAGCACATGGGGAGACACTTTGTTTCTCCCACTATGCCTCTAGAGTCGGCACTCGCTCCGAAGCTTATCACGTCCCTCTCTCACTCGCTCTACCACACACTCCCCACACACATGCCGACCCTGCTATTCTCTTAAAGAGATCGATGCACATACCAACGTACAAGTATAAACTTCAGGCCACTTACGTAGGCTACGGCGAAAGCTCTGCGTGAAGCCTCTGCACAACCATAAATCAAGCTTAAAGAGTACCAAAGTGGGTTGGGGTGGTGGATGGGTCAAACAAAACCAGGGCTCTCACCCAGGAGACAGCTGTTTGTGTGCCACGTGAAACCAAAAGTCAATGTTGATTTTCTTTAGGCAAACCAACTTTGTTATGGATTTACCCAATCCATGATCTTTTCCTAACCCTAACCAAGTAGTTTTTTTGCCTAAACTTACCCGAGCAGTTCTGTTTAACAACGTTAAACACGTGTTTACAACTACGACCGTTTCGCAATATAAAATAGAACTGTCACGTGTTATGGTCATACGTTCAAAACTGCCGTCGTTGTCTAGGTTAGTGCTGCTGTCAGTGCCCTATGACCAAAAGGCACTGGTAAAAAGACTGGAGGTGGTCCACGGGTGCCTGTGGCTGCCAACTGCTCCTGTGTTGACAAATTTAATTTCTCTGTGAATGACAAGAAAAGCACCTTTAAACTTTTAGCACCTTTAAACAATAAAATATGCTGCATAAACAAATTAAAGAACTGTGTAGGTATAACCTAGTATTATTAACCTTATGCACTCCGATTTGAATTTACCTTGTACTTTTACGCACCAAAATGATAAGGTTCCCATCCAAACCTTACTCTACTACTTGAAAAGTCTTGAATCAGCGTTATCATTATTTTTGATACAGTTGATTTTTTTCAAAGGAGTCAATAGTACCTTGTTTCCTTTTTTGTGTACAGCCAACCCACAAGTATGTTTTTTAGTTGTACTTTTGCTCACAATTGTTTTATTCTTGTAAACACTGTATTTTCCATGCATTTTGTGTGTTCTTTGTATGTATATATTATCTCATTGACTGTTATCTGTTCTTCTCTTTACACAGCACTTTGTGAACCTGGGTTTAAAATGTGCTAAATGAATCAAAAACCAAGAGCATATTTGGAGATTGTACAGTTAAATCTTGATGCCTGAAATACCTGAAATTAATGTTTCAATTAATGTATTCATTGTTAACCAACAGTGTACATACAATCCAATTTTCTTACTTAGTGTTGTTACTGCTTAGAAACACATCACAACTAGGAAACAGGGTTAAGAATGGCGTTTCTAAACATTTTGACCAATATACACATTACATTCATAGAAGTGTTTTTTTCATAACAAATTACATTTTTACAATTTGGTATACAAGTTTGTATTCCAAAAATGACAGATTTGAACAGCTAAACATGCAAATCACTGAATAGTCTCCTGCTGTTTGGTAAAAATAAAATACATGAAGCAGTATAACACACAGTGCTCCTATACTTCACTTCTTCAGCCAGTTCATTCAACATACTGCTTATGAATGACATTTTTTTTTTTTTAACATAGGTGTATGATAACTAGGCCATAGTTACAGTGTTGTACTTTACAAAATACAAATATATATTCAATTATATATTCAGTTCTTCTTTCTTACTGATCATGCATGGCAATCTGTGTGTGTGTGTGTGTGTGTGTGTGTGTGTGTGTGTGTGTGTGTGTGTGTGTGTGTGTGTGTGTGTATGAGAAAAAAGGAAGACAGAGTTTGCATATGACCATTGAGGCAAATCAACAAATTGCACTCAAATATGAATGACTTAAAATAATTATTAAAATAATCTTGATTTTATCTTTTTTTTATGACTGACACATTTATTTTAACAAACCTACTACAATATATTTAGTTCATTCTAAATGCAAAGTAATTTGTTGTGAGTATTACAAACTCTTTTGGATGATACAGAGCTGACAACTAATTTCGCAACACATAACATTCTGTTTCTATTCTTTGGCTGTTCAGTGTGGGTTTGTGATTTCGGATGTGGCCTTTTCCATCAGGTACAAACAAGACGTAAGACCTAGTATGTCATGTATGTGACATGAGACTGAAGGGTCTCCACTGACGTTGCAGACAGAGTGACAGTAGGCCCACATTTAAAAAAAGATTCCTACAACCTCCCGCTCTGAATTCCACTAATTTACATTACTCCCCATTCCAAGTGGGGTAAAGTGGGGTTAAAATTGGTGAAAGACTAAAGCTGGAGAGAACTCAAACTTGGATAAATTCCGGCAAGAATATTTCCCAGAGGTCCCTTTATGCTTGATATCATTATGAAAGGCTGTGGATGTGACAGTGGAGGGCCTTCTTATAAAACCATACACAGATCTTGGATAGTGTTGCCCTCTGGTGGAAGTAAATCACTACTATATTTTATAACCGAATCTGTTTTTGCTGCTGCTTTGAATCATATTGAACAGCACTGAGTTGTATACATTGTTTGGAATGTGGGCTAAATTATAGT
Source organism: Sander vitreus (assembly GCF_031162955.1). Taxonomy (NCBI): domain Eukaryota; kingdom Metazoa; phylum Chordata; class Actinopteri; order Perciformes; family Percidae; genus Sander; species Sander vitreus. Next base: position 23,896,257 of record NC_135863.1, read on the forward strand.
TTTCAGCTGCTTACCAGACAATGAGTTTGTCCAGGTAATAGTTCATAATTAATTAACCCACACATTTCTTCTAAATGTGTAACTTTAATTGAAATGAATAGAGGAATTTGTGGGTATTTTCGTACACTACCTGCAGTTACCAAAAAACTGTGCTACTCACAAACTCTGACAAATGTGAGGCTAAGTTTATACCAAGGAACCATGTCAATTAAAGGCCAGCCATGTCGTTTTAGCCATGAGCATAAAAGCAGCAGGATATGATCTTCAGCATTATTATACAGTCTCATTATACATAAACCCATGTGCTGAGGCATTAGGCAGGGAAACTACTACCATGGTGTTTCTGTTGTAACACCATGCAAGAGGCGTTAAATCTTACTCCAGTTGTCCAAACATGCAAGTTAGGTAAACTGGAGACCTTAAACTGCCCGTAGATTTGAATACAATATGATGGATGGATAAATGACTCGTAAGGATACTGGAGTGTCAAGTGTGAAAATTGGCATTACTTATTTCTTTTCAATTAGTTGTTTCTGCCAGTAACAAGTAATTGTTTGTATGGAGGCTAAAGAATGCCATATTAAATGTATTAATTACTTAATTACAATTAACCACTGAAAAAGTCACAAGCCTATTTTAGCATTTATAAACTGTACATAATCAATAAGTAAATCAAATATAACAAACTATAATGTAGTTTAATGTAGCTATAAGTGTATATTATTGTATTTGTCAACAGCTATAACTCCTCTGAAGCATCCACAACTGCTGTACAAACTGTTATTGAATGCTTTATAACATAACATGGTTGTAATTTTATTAGACTTGTCACATTTTGACAACACGTTTAAAACTGTTTTAAACCTGCCTGTGAATGATTTGCACACATGTATAAAGAGTTCATTAATGCCACTGTCAGATTGTTCATGTGTGTAACAAAGTTATTATAGTTTAGAATTTTCAATTAGTTTTTATTTTATTTAAATTGTGACTTTTCAATTATATTTTAGTAGTGTTTGCTAGTTTTACTTTAGTTTCAGTTTTTCAAAAAGGTTTAGTTTTTACATATTTAGTTTTAGTTTGTTCTTGTTATGGGCATGTATAATGTCTCAGAAGTATGTAGCTATATAAACATACTAAATACATTGTTGGAGAACTGTCTAGGAATGGCCATGATGTTTATTATGTAATCTTTGTGCTAATATAATTGTCAGATGTAAAGCAGTTGCTCACAGTGCCATCTGCTGGAAGGTCAACCCCATTCAGTTTCTGTAAAAAACTAAAACTGAAATGATTTGCGTTCATTTTTATTTTGTTTTTATTATATTTTTAACCTGGCAATATAGTTTGTTTATTTTTATTTTTACTTGAAGGTTTTAGTTTTTATTTAGTTCCAGTTTACTTAAAACATCTTCACTGCTTATTTTAGTTTTAATTTACTATAATAACCCTGATTTGTAATCATACATTATTAAAAAGTGTTATCAAGTATTTATTAGCTGTATACCAGTTATGGATCTTTCATAAGCAGAGTTATAATTATTAACAACTCCACTGATGAGCACTTATGTATGTAACAAATTAAGCCAAAAATGCTTTTATATATGCTTACAACTACATTAGAGTGAGTTTTAAACTCTTTATGAAGTCTTTATATACTGTTTATAAATGCTTAATAGTTTGGAATTATTCCAATGGCACACTTAAGCCTCCATTTAAATGTATTTACCTTTTTAATACAGTGTTATAAAGTCATCAATGGTTCTGATTTATTGCATGTATTTTACTCCAGTGAGCATTCTATTTCAGCCTAGCATGCTAAGCCTATGTTCTGCCTGGCATACACACATATTTTCTGAATTACATACGTCATCAAACCAGACTTGATTGTGACGATTGTGCCATTTGGTTCCTCGGGCCTAGGCTTGCAGGAATAAACACATGTCGTGAGAACTCTGGATGAGCAGTAGAGAGGATGCGTGACTTTAAGCCGGCTTGACACCAGGGTTGTTAGAAGTCTGCCATCAGGTGGATGAAGAAAACACACCGCCTACAGTCCAGCCTTCACTAATTCCTTGGAATCAAGCGATGGCCTTAGCGCTCGTCACAAACACTTAGCGTGCACTCTTCCCTACAGGACTGCACTGCCAGCCATATTTGTATGAAGTGGTCATCATGGAACCAATGGTCATCAGCCCATACTGCAACCTGGGGACAGAGCTAACATGATGTCAATTTAAAAGGTTGACTGGCTCCTCAATCTGTGCATCTCTGAGTTACAGAGCACACAGTTTGACACATTGGCCGGGGAGACAAGTTATTGCTTTAACGACCTGCTGTGCATTCTGCTTTAACGAGTACTGCCTGTATTGTCCTTGGCAGACAACATATTTTTAACAAATGCATGTGTTTATCGCAGCACACCCTCAGACCTAAACAACATTATAGGTCGATTTCCAAAGACTCCCAAAACGACAAATACAACCATTGTGTTTACTGTCCCACGGTGGCAGAAGACTCCCAAAATGACACATACGACAGTTCTATTTATTGCCGCACAGTGGCAGTTTAATCATGTGACTGTTCTGTTTACGTAACGGGCACAATTTTAAACATGTAAAAGTTGTAAACGGAACTGGTTAAGTCTAGGAAACACAAATACTTAGGGTTAGAAAAACACGAGGGATTGGCTTAAAATCAGTCTTGTAAAACTACTAAAATGAGGACGTAACATGAAGTCCTTGCGTAACGGACTAAGGTCCATAAAACTCATATGTAAAAGTCGGTTGATTTCAAAACACTAGTTGACTTTTGGTTTCACATGGGACTCAAACCCCCGGTCTCTTGAGTGAAGGCCTGTGTTTGTTTGACCCTTAACCCATCCCAACCTGCCTCCTTATGCGGAATTTGGCACCTGACTTTCTCATTTGCTCTCGTGGTAATTCCTACAGCCACCTATTAACAACAAGAAAAGTTGGTTGCTGTTAGTTATGAGCTGTTTGCATAATCGACCCATACGGTTGTTTTCTTGGTAAGGATAGGCTGGTTTATCGAAGATAAGAAGCGCTCATAAATACAGATTTAACAGCAAGAGAAATTCATTTGAATTTTGACTGTTTTTGAATTTATTGTCTTCCTGGTATCTCTGGTAGTAAGACATAAGCATTTATTTGGTGTATGTATGGCTGTGCTGTGAACTGGTTCTGTTTGTCTCCGCCGAGGCCCCGAGGAAAGTGACAGATCTTCAGCGACAGCACTTTGTGAGCACTTGCACAGCTGTAATTATGTTTTAATTATTTCTGTAGGGCATCATTCTCTCCCAACATAACCGCACCCCACCCCACACACCCACCCACCCCCATCCTGCAAATTAAGACATTCAGTATTTTTGAAAACATTTGGTGATGAAACCCTCTTCAGTGAAGTCTACTAATTACTGCACAGCCTCGTGTCAGCACCCAATGAAGGCAGCTTTGATGTCTACTGCCCAGGATGATAATCAAGGGCACAGATCGCATGTGATAGGCTGTAATTGGGACAAGTTGTTTTAAAAAAAGGGCACCGCATGACTTTGACGGCTGCTTTGCACAGCCACTGCTCCGAGACAGTAACCTCACCCTTCCCCCATCCCGTGCCCACGGGTGAGGAAGCCTTGTCACTTATTAAGGAGGCTGTTGCCATGAAGTGACAGATGTCCTGATGTGATCTGTCTGCATCTTTGGCCTCCATCTGTCTTGTTAGTACAAATAGTTAAGGATGGTGTGGGGAGAGAAAGCTGTTGTTCTTTCGTATATGTTAAATGTATTGGAAGCTCTCGTTTCTGGGAGCTGAAACTAACTCCCCTGGCAATCACTCTGCAACAATATCCCAGCTCTTCTTTTCAAACCGCAAGGTTTATCTGCCTCCTTCACCACTTCTGCAGGCCCTGATGTTTTAGGGTTCAGTGGCACTGAACCATCTCTGAATCTCCATTTTTGCTCTGCTTTGCTCCCTGCTTGGCAGAGAAAGATTAGGGGCTCGGGTCCTGGGGTGCGTATCCCACCCTCTCTCTGGTCCTCACACCCTCCCTCTCTTCACCCATCCTCTGAGATTCAAATCCTTTTAGCTTCTTCCTCAGGTAAAATTGCCAAGGACCTTGTGAGCCCTAGGTTCCCCTGGAGGTAAAATCTATAATGGAGTTTTGATTTGAGCAAGAACAGCCTTGAAAATGGACTTCTTTAACCAGGTAGCTGCCTCGCAGAAGGTCAACCCTACTCCAGGTGGACACAACATGCCACAACTGTGTTAGAAAAAGGTAGAACAAAGGAACAGTTTTACTCCAAAGAAAGTGACCTGTTGACACAGTTGTAAATAAAAAACTAAGTGATGGGTTACTTTTGTAAAAAAAACAACAACAAAAACTGAATTATTCAGCATTACTACAAGATCAGCATCAGGTGACACATACATCTCTGTCGACAGAATAATCCCGTATCTACTCTCATGTCCGTCATAGATTTATGACTATAGGCTATGTCATATAAAATGACTCCAAATGAATGACATTTCCAAGAAACAGTTGATCAGTTTACATTTAATCAATAATGTTTTTTTGCCCCCTAGACTCAAAGATAGAGGGCACCAAAGCCTCAGTTTTGAAACGGCTGCTGTTCAAATCATCATCATCAGCACAGAGGATTTGAAGTGCTTTGTGTATTTAGTGTTTATTGTATTTTGTAATTCTATACTAACCCTAACAGGTTTAGGGCTAGGGTTAAGAAATATTCTATTTGAGATGAAATAGCTCTATGGCGTGGCAAAAACCAGGTAATAGTATTAGCAGTAGTAATGGTAATAACAATAATGATAATAAAACCAAAATAATCATTATTAACTGTAGCAGCAGTTGCGATAGTAGCATTAATGGTGGTGTTATTATTCCTTTAAAAACAAATGTGGACACATTTGAAAAGGTGCCATTTAATATGAATCCAATTAACATACAGTAAGCTACATAACACCAGATGTTTTTAGACTGCTAGGAGAGTGACAGAGTTTGAGAATTAGAAATTTCACACAAAAATGCTTCATTACCACTTTATTGATGTACCCTCTGCTGACGTTCAATTATTCATCAGCCACTCAAAAAAAAACAGTTTGCTCTGCCTCAATTTATGCTCTGTATCAACACAGAAATCACATCTCTGCTGCAGATATAATCTTAGTTAATCAGCATCACTTAATGCACTTAGCAGCAGTGTTTCAAATTCAAATGAAACACTTGTGCAAAAGCAATCGCCGTCTGCCCTAGTTCTCATCGATGGTGGGTTTGTCAAAATGATGCAATTGGTCATTACCTCACATCAGACGCATCTGAGACATAATTCTGCCTGACAGTTGGATTCTAGCTTTGACAGCCTCAAACTTGTTGAGTTTTCTCTAAATACTTGCCATTGCAATGAGTTAAACATCCCCCGGAGGCACCGCAGAGTTTTCCTTTTGAACCAACACCCGAGGGACACCAAGCTGGGACTGCACGAGGAACTGGAGGTCTTACGGAGAGGGCTGTTTGGGTTTATCTAATGGTACAATGGGTAATTTCTTCTGCCACTGCAGAGAGAGGGGAGAAAAGAGGGGATGAAAAGCGAGAAGGGAGTATGTTTAAGAGAGAATCTTTATCTGGGCTTAATATCCCATGCTCAAGCAGAGTGGAGGATTTTTTTGTTGTACAGATCTCTTTTGTCAGATCCTACCTACCCATGGAAGACCCAGGGGCACTCTAAGAACATACGCATCATCTAGATTTGCCTTCCAGCCCACTTCTCTCCAGCGATTGCACCCTCTCCCCGCTGGCTTCTTTGTGTAGAAGAGACGAGCGAGCATTTTGGAAATCAAATCTCAGTTTGTCTCTGTAAAACTGGAGCAGACTTCAATTTGAATAGATTTATTTCTACATAATTGTTCCGAGCACATACATGCGCAAAACCCTCTTCTTCTGTGCTTTGCCTGGTTGTGATTAAAAAATGGGGCTGAATGGGAGCCACTGTGAAAAATAGGGGTCTTCCGATACTGGTTTTTCAGGGCCAATACTGATCGTTAATGAAACCAATTACCGATATTTGGAACCGATATGCATTTACAGTAAAAATGAAAATCTTTTAGTCAAAACTAACATTTTGGAATGTTACAAACTCCAACAAAAAAGTTTGTTGCAATGCTTAAAATTTACATTTTTAACATAAAACACAGTCAAAAAAATGTATAAATAAAAACAAAAATAGCTTTCTGAAATTTGAACATGCTAACAGTTTGTTTGCATTGCTTGCAGAGCTGTAGCGAAGCCAAAGTAGCGACATGTTTTTAATGAATTAACTTTATCGGTTATCTGTCAAATAAAACACCGATACAGATAATCTGCAAATTGCCAGATATCAGCCCCAATAATCGTCCAGGCCGATAATTGGTCAATCGCTGGTGAAAAATACTGTGTGTCACACTGGCTGCACCATTGAGAATCCCTTCAGAAATGTGAACGTAATCTTCCACCAGACTCAAACTTATGTATGTTAAAAACTAGGGATCAGGGCGCCTGGGTAGCTCACTTGGTAGAGCGTGCGCCCATATACAGAGGTTTACTCCTAAACGCAGCGGCCGCGGGTTTGACTACAACCTGCGGCCCTTTGCTGCATGTCATTTACCCTTTCTCTCCCCTTTCATGTCTTCAGCTGTCCTATAAATAAAGGCCTAAAATGCCCAAAAAATAATCTTTAAAAAAAAACAAAAAAACTAGGGATCGACCGATAATGTTTTTTCAAGGCCGATACTGACTATTAGTAGTTAATAAAACCGATAACCGATATTTGGAACGATTAAAAAAGAAAGTCTTTAAGTCAAAATTAAGATTTTGGAATGTTACAAAATCCAACACAAAACTTTGTTTTGATGCTTTAAGCAATTATTTAATAAATTAGAAACATTCAACATAATACACAGTAAAAGATAGTGTCAGTCAGATAGTGTTGTGGGTGTTAAGTATTAAGTCAGACTCAGTGGTGAGTGAAACCAAAGCAGAGGGACAGACACAGAGCTGTAGTGGAGCCAAAGTACACTTTTTAATGAATGAACTGTATCGGTTATCAGGTAAATAAAACCCTGATACATATAATCTGCTAACTGCCAAAAAAAAAAGATCGATAATTGGTCTATCCCTATTAAAAACTATCATAATTATAATCTAAAATCTAATTATCTTCCCCTGCCGGTACAAGTTTTTACGCTGTAAGCGTATGCTCATGTCTCCAAACACCCGGAGAGGCCAGAGACCTTGAACGGAGTGTGGCTGGTCTCTGAAGGCCAAGCCACTTTGCAAGGGAGAATTCAGGCACGTACAGTAGTCATCATTGTCAAAAAGGAGTGCACAACACTGCTGGGACAAAGGAAGGCGCTGGTGAAAACACGAGGTGAGGTGCAGATAGGAGGGGAGGGGAGAGGGGAGAGGGGGCAGTGAGAGGGAGGGGATGGGAGGTTGAAGAGAGTCCCAAAGCTCCCTGCCAGTGATGACCAGAGTGTCCATCAGCGAGGTCTCACGGGTGCCCACTGAAACAGCAGCGCTGGCAGAACTAAAAAACACCCACCCTGGGAAAGTGCTTTTTCTCCCGCCAGACGCCGAGTGATGGATTGGGCCGGCCAGTGCACACAATGCATTTGTGAAGAGAGACAGAGGGGGGTGAAGGAGGGGAGAGGGGCAAGCTCTGTCAGAAAAACACTTCCACTTTACTCCTAGAATGCACTAAAATATTTAAGAGTTCGATATTTATTTCATTATCCCACACATCTGATGTGAGAATAGACATACGCACAAATGGAAGCATACAACAAAATGTTTGAAGTCGCATACTGTTCTGTACTGTACACTGAAGTAGACAAAGAAATGCCCAGATGAATATTTTAACAGGGTTTTTACTTTTTATAGCAAAATCAGAATATTAGCTACGATTAAACACTTCCACAACTAGGAGCCTTGGAAAGTTGGGAGTAGATTTCCAGTTGAGGTTTTCTTCTTGAATGATGGAAATGCTTCTACTGAGAGGTACGCACCAACTGCACCTGCCAACCTCCAGAGTCAACAGTATTGATTAAACCGCCGCATCCTCTCAAATCCATCCCCATTTCCTTTGAAGGCGAAAATCATCCTTGATATCTGCCAACAGCTTACTTACTTAGGGATTTCTTCCTTTCTATCTAGGTTGTATTAATTAATGCACGCTTTTCTTAAATTAGCCCTCTGAGGAGCTATAACTCAAATTCCTGTATTTATGAAAGTAATAGGTTGGGAAAAAAATGCTAAACTGAAATAATTATGCAGTCCAACACTTTGCTTTGAGAATAAACTGCAAGAAACCTGATGAAATATGAATGTGCATTGGGTGCAAAGATAATTAAATATTTACAATCCTGTGTTAGTCCACAACCCCAGTAAAGATGCTAGTCAACTGCAATAATTGCTTTACTGCAAAACTTTGCACTTGATTCATGGATTTGTAGAGTGTTATACAAGTTCAGAGGTTGTTGTTTTTTAAATGTACACCTATTAAAAAATATATATTTTTGAAATTGCTGGTACACCCCATACAGTCCTGTGTACATTCCATTTCTCTACTTAATATGATAAGACAGGTAGTTGCATCTTAAACAGACCATACTGCAGTTAAGATGTTGAGTGAGCCCCCTGAGGGACTGATCTTATATCAGGAGACTGTATATTTCTACGCTAAAGAGGCTATTCAAACCCACCAATGCTTGAATTATTAAAGACACTGTATGTTTTCCAAAGCCTTGATTTAGCTATTTTTAACAGGCGGTATGTGTGCTGTGTTGGTAGTGGTGTGACCAGAGGTTGGGAATAGTAGGGAGGGAAGGGGGGGGGGGTGGTGGGGCAGGGCTGGTTGTGGGCCATCAGAGGTTGGATTGTTTCTGTTTTTCACCCCTCCCAACACTGGCCTCGTCTGCTAAAGTGGCCTTTTACTTTCTAAGCATGCTTTTAACTGCCTTTGAAGAGTTATTTTTGTTGATGAAAAGGATACACTGCCTCGGTTTAAGCGAACCCTGGCTATTCACAAGGTTGTTTAATACTTTCCCCTCCGTTTGGCTTATAAATTTATCATCAGTAAAGTATACCAGTGGTCTCACGGCGTAGTACAGGCTTCAAGCTAAGTGGCTAAGGTTGAGTGAGTGAACGAAGGACAGAGTGAGAGAGATAAACAGAAAAGCAGAGAAAGAAAGAAAGAAAACGGTTTAACAGTGGTTGATCCCGTTCTGGAGTGGAGGAGTCTGTACTCAAGGTTTTAAGACATTAAAAGTCTCAAATTGGCTTTATCGATGACTCTCTTGATTCCTAGATACAGTACAGAGGCCTCACTTGTTAACAACTTGTATGTTAATGACTTGTATTAGAAGTGATCAATCTACTTTGGATGCAAGCGTTTCCCATCGCTTTGAAGTGAACGCATTGATTGGTGAGAATATAACAGAATTAAACAATCGCTCCTCCTAAGTGCTGAGTGCAGCTGTCTGCTAGTAAGCCTGCTTTGCTTTCTATTAATAGATTGCAAAACAACATGGCTAGTAGAACACAGATAACCATGTTAAAGGGAAACTATTATATAGCATATAGCATAAAACTTCCACTTTGTGTTTGTACTAGAACATGTCTACATGCTTTAATGTTAAAAAAAAACCACTTTATTTTTCTCATACTGCCCGTGGCTGCTGCACCTGTATGGAATGCCTGTCTCTTTAATCCCTCCTCCCAAAAAAGCCCAGTCTGCTCTGATTGGCCAGTGTGTTTCCTGGAATCTCTGGTGTGCTCCAGTTTTGTTTCACTAGCTAGTTGAAGCTGGAGCTACTGCAACAGAGTATATAGCAGGACTTTGTACCGTGAAAAATCACCAATAAAGGCTTCTAAACAAAATATTACACAACCGGACATGTCCCAGCGGTAAAGTGACCGGAATTTGGGGAGAAATGACCAGCATTGGCCACCAAGATTACAGCTATGTCGCGTTAGCATGCAGCTACTTAATAGTTAGCATAGGGTGACCAGATTTCCCGGAACTAAAACTGGGACACTTTGCGTGTGACCGTAGTGCTCGTGCACGTACACACTTCGGCTTGTTAACGTGAACATGTGCCAGCCCAGGTCAGACATAGACACAGACAGATTAGACACAATTTTGCCAACAGCACACGTAGGCCTACTGCTCACAACATAATGGGGTATCTCAGTTAATATTCATGAATTGTCTTGGTATCAATCAATCAATCAACATTTATTTATATAGCACTTTACAGTAACCAAAAGGTATCCAAAGTGCTTCACATCAGAAACCAAGACTAAAACACACATCATATAACATATCATACAATAAAAAGAATGACACATAGAAACAATAAAATCAGAAAAGGTTACATATAAATAGGAGAGGGAAATTGCCACACCACTACTATGTATTAAAAGCCTTTCTAAACAGATAAGTTTTGAGTTTAGACCTAAAAAGCGCTACATCTGTAGTCGTCCGAATTTCAGGGGGTAACTTGTTCCAGAGTGTCGGGGCAGCAACTGCAAAAGTCTGATCACCCCACCGTTTGTACTTTGACCTTGGGACTTCTAAAACCAGCTGATTTGAGGACCGCAAGGACCGGTTGTGCTCACGCAGGGTTAAGATCTCGGACAGATACTCCGGGGCCAGGCTTTTTAAGGCCTTGAAAACAGACAATAAAATCTTAGAATCGATTCTAAAACGCACAGGGAGCCAATGTAGGGTGTAGAGAACAGGAGTGATGTGTGCGCGTCTAGATGTATTTGTTAAAAAGCGAGCAGCAGCATTTTGTACAAGTTAGTCGTTTTGTATAAGAAGTCGTGAGATGGAGGTCTGGTTCAGACCAACATAGAGATCATTCCAATAATCCAACCTTGAACTAATGAAAGCATGAATAGCCTTTTCTAGATCATGCCTGTTAAGGAAGGGTTTAACTTTAGCCAGGAGACAAAGCTGGAAAAAGCTCATTCTAACAACATTGCTGATTTGCTTATCAAATTTCATGTTGCAATCAAAAGTAACCCCCAGATTTTTGACAGCTGGCTTAAGGTATGAAGCCAGGGCTCCCAAACTCACAGCTGGACCGCATACCTGAAGTACTAAAGACGATACACTCAGTTTTAGCTTCATTCAAATTAGCGCCCATATGATGCTCATTTTCAGGTTCATAATTGTATTTAAAGGTTGTACCAGAATAGGTTTACATGGTTTAATTTTCAAAAAACACCATATTTTTGTTGTACTGCACCGCTCTCTCTCACTGCTGCAGATACTCTTTTTAGCTGGTCTCTGTTTTAGCTACAGAGTGAGACCTCTTTTCTTCTTCTTCTTCTGTACTATCTTTGATTGCACTGGCACATGCGCAGTAGCTCCGATGTAGATCATGTCAGCTAGCTAGCTCCATAGACAGTAAAAGAAAGCTGTTTCTCCAACTTTGGTCAGTTACAAGGCAGAATTAGCTGGGAGACTTCTAAATGAGGGCGCACATGTAAGTAGTTCTTTTGTAGATTAAGGTGAACTTGTGTGTGTTGTAGCAGTGCTTTGCTATTGAGAACGAGGTAGCATGCTAGCGTTAGCATTAGCGTTAGCATGCTAATGCTAACGCTAATGCGGTTGCGGTTAGCCAGCTCGTTTCGGCTTGTGACGTCACAAGATTTTGAACAGCTCACCCGGAGACTGAAGGCAGGACACATTCAGAAACCGTTTCTCACTCAAAACAGCATGGATGGATTTTTTAAAAAGTTTGTATGCGTGTGGAAGCACCAGAGACACAAAAGAACACCCCAAATCACAGAAAAAAGTTGTTTTTTCATAATATGGGCACTTTAATATCATTAATACAGCTAAGCAGGGTGTCTAGTGCGATACTGTCATTCGGTTTCATAGGCAAATAAATTTGTAAATCATCTGCATAACAATGAAAAGACAGGTTATGTTTTCCTATAATAGCCCCTAAAGGCAACATATATAAGGAAAACAGGATGGGGCCAAGAATAGAACCCTGGGGTACCCCACAGGAGAGAGGAGCAGTTGACGAGGATAAGTCACCAATCATGACAGAGAAGCTTCTATTTGTCAAATAGGATCTAAACCATGTAAGTACTGAGCTTGGATGCCTACACACTGATCAAGACGAGAGAGGAGGACTGCATGATCCACTGTATCAAACGCCGCTGTGACTCTGACTCGTGCTATAACGTGATCTAAAACCAGGTTGTGTGAAAAAAACACACAGTTCAGTTGCAAAAAGGCTTGTAACTGTATAAAAACAACTTTATCCAAAACCTTTGACAGAAAAGGCAGATGTGAAGCTGGTCTAAAATTGGACAATACTGTGGGGTCAAGCTGAGGCTTCTTAAGTAGGGGCCTGACCACAGCATGTTTAAAAGCAGCTGGGACAGAACCTAAACTAAGACAGGAATAAAAAAAAAAGTAAGAAGACTTGACCCAATGCTGCTATTAAAAGCCTCCTTCACTATCCTGGCAGGAACAATGTCTAAAGGACAGTTGGTCGGTTTCATGTGTTGCACTACCTCAGTTAGCAATGTCAGAGAAACTGGCTTAAATTCCCCAAACACAGCAGAGTGCACAGGAGCAGCAGGTACAAACACATTGAAATTAGCACTGGCGTTTTGCCTGACAGATGCAACTTTGTCAATAACATAACAGAGAAAATTCTCACATGTACTATTTGAAACATCTGTTGGAGCAGAGGTGCATGGATTCACAACAGAGTTTATCACATTGAATAACACTCTAGGTTCATGGCAACTGCTAGCTATGACAGATGAGAGATGCTGCATCTTCGCCACCTTCACATCCTTCTGGTATGCTGCTAGACTGTCCCTTAATAAACCCAGAGATACATGCAAATTGTCCTTCTTCCACCTTCGTTCAGTTTTTCTGCAGTGTTGCCTAAGGGTCCTTGTGGTGTCATTTAGCCAAGGGTCCGCCTTAGGTTTAATAGTTTTAGTCCGAACAAGGGCAATAGAGTCTAAAATGTCAGTGCATGTGGAGTGGAACACAGAGAGAATGTTATCTGAGGTAGAGGGAGATACCAGATCATTATTTGCATAAAACTGTGAGCCCACAAACGCAGAAGCAAACTCTCCAGCTGTAGAGGAGGTGATGCAGCGGCACCTAGAAGCAGAGGATATAGGCCTACTAGCAGGTGGCGGAACACTGATCTCAAACCTGATGGGGAAGTGATCTGAAATACCAGTTTCTGTTATTTCACTGAGTGAAACTGAAAGCCCATATGAGATGATGAGATCCAGGGTGTGGCCAAGATGATGTCGGCCCTTCCACACATTGATTAAGGCCAAATGAGTTCAAAAGAGTTTTAAAATCATGAGCAAGTGGGTTTGAGGGGCAACACACATGGATATTAAAGTCCCCACAAACCAGGAGCTTGTCATATTTAGGAACAACATCAGCTAAAAACTCTGGAAACTCGCTCATAAAATCCTTGTTGAGTTTTGGTGGGCGATAAATAACTGCACACAACACAGGAGAATCCAGATCAGCCACAAACAGCTGAAGCTCGAAGCTATAATAACAGGATGCAGGTAATAATCTGCATCTGTACTCATCTTTGAAGAGAGTGGCCAGCCCACCACCTCGACCTGACACTCTGGGCGAGTTGAGGAAAGAACAGCTGGGGGGGAGGAGCTCCGAGAAGGCGCTGTCATCACCTGGTTTCAGCCAGGTTTCCGTCAACAACAGAAAGTCCAGTGAACTTGTGAAAAACTTCATTGCATGGCACAAAACGAATTATTTGGAACTGCTGCCACAGGCTTGAACTAAAGTTATGGTAACACTTTACGGTAAGGGTACATGAATTATGAATTCATGCATGAATTAATTCATGATTTGTGCATTACTTCATTCCTTTATATCTTATGAATCATCAAGAATTTACATGAGTTCATAGCCTCTCATTCGTGACCTCATGCACATGCATGAACAACACATCAACTAAAGCATTAGGTAAGGTGGGTACATCATTATGCACAAGTTTTATTCAAATAAGAATTTGAGCAGTGATGACCACATTTCATGATAATTCATGTACCCTTACCGTAAAGTGTTCCCAGTGTTATTCTAACCAACAACACACACACACACACACACACAAATGTAATCTCATTTGATAGAGCAGATGGAAACATTAATTCCGTATATTTGTTAGAGGAGTGAATTTGCTCAAGAATCAATTTTTTGGCTGAAAGCCTACGGTGAAATTGCGCACAGGTGACAGCAAAATTTGCCCGTGTGACGAGTAGCGCCTTTAACGTGGGAGCGAAAAGATCCGCTCAATGGGAGCATTTGTGCCCGGTAGACACATGGCGAACTGACAAAGGAGACCTACATTCTTGAATGGAATCTCCTTAAAGAGCCAGATATTTCCCCCAGGAGTTGTGGAAACCAAAATAGATCTAAAAGGGGAGCAAACACTGGACTTACTTTTCTCAGGTTGCCTGAAACACGACTTGAAGTGAATGCCTATGTTGCTTTGTGTCTGCAAGGGGGCAAGCGAGCGTCTGGAAAGCGTACCTCCAATGGGGAGTTTCTGAGGCTAACAAGCCATCACCTGCCGTTAGCATTCCATTGACTGCCATTCATTTTGGCGTCACTTTGACAGCGAATAACTTTACATCTGACGCGTTTAAAGACTCTATTTGTCTATTGTTTATTTCTAAAGAAACACGACAATGTATAAAAGGCTCCATTAGCTTGTATCTCATGTTATGGCTCCGTAGTAGGCGTTTTTGTAAAAGTAGGCTAACAATTGTGTCATAACAACGCAACTTTCTGTCGCATAGTAGACAAATTACCGTATAGTCAGGAGAAGCTCGCAGGCAGTTTTGACTTACATTAGCTGTTTAGGTTTAATTACTAATGTTAACTAGCATTTTAGTTAGCAATAATTAGCCTGTGCCTATGTTATCTCCTTACATATACCTACGCTCTCCAGGCGCGCGGGAGCCTATTTTTGATCAGGGGTGCTGAATAACAAAATAATGGATGTATGACGATTTCTCTCCCCAGGAAATATTTCGGATTTTGACAGCTAAATACGTCATTTTAGTGCAGTGTATGGGTGAGAGTGAGAAGTTTTATGTTATTTCAGACACAGGCTTTTCAGCTGCCCCAACAGAGTTTGCCTCGGTGGTGGACGAGGAAACATCAACTGTAACATCTACAAATGAAATCTTGCTAATTTTAGCTGCATTACTATACAAGAAAAAATCTTGTATCCTTTTCTGCGACATATTCTTCTCTACAACTAATGTTCCAGTCAACTGGCCTCAGCCTGCTCGCTTCTCAGTGAGTCACGTCACTTGACTCACTTTCACTTTGACCTCTATAGCAGCTATAACAGTTAATTTTTAGTAGGCTATATTCAAACCAATCCATAACTCTTGTTTGCTATTTGCCTCATTATTTGATATACAAAAATATAAATAATGTCAGACAGCGAATTAGTAATTATTTAAAAAATAAAGAAAATATAAAATCCAGCTCCTGCCCACAGGGGTGCTGCAGCACCCTGAGCACCCCCCCCTTCCCGCCCCCTTGACTCTCTGTTTCTGCAAGATTTGGAATGATTGAGATTTCTCTTGGCACAGCTACCAGAAGACTTACAACTTTCAGACAGGTTGCTCACGTCACATCTCGTCGTCAAGCTCAGTTTGAGGCTGCGCAGCAATGCTCAGCCATCACCGGAAAAGTGCTTCTAATTGACTTCACTGGTCTCCGTGGAAGTCTACGGCGACGCTTTGTCCATTCTTTTATTGTCTATGTGTGTATGCTGGATATGTACATAGCCTATTGTTTGCTAACACATTAGCCATTCAACTGTATGACAGTCAATGTTGTGCATATAGCTTGTTTCTGCAGCCCCCATGTGGTCACAGAAATGAATTAATCCAGGTTTAAAGGCTCCAAACACCCACACAGATGTTTTCAGTTAAGGAACGTTCAGCCCTAACAAAACATAGCAACATGTTTATTTAAACTGAAACCGGGGGGCATTGAATCGAGCGTTGTGTTCGCAAGTGCACTGCCTTTTTAATACCACAAGGTTGCATACACGTCGCTGCTGATTTTTAAGATTTCCATTAACTGGCACTAAGGGGCCAAGCATAAACCATGAAAAAAAGCCCCATAGAAA
The DNA here is from genome assembly GCF_031162955.1 of Sander vitreus. Classification (NCBI taxonomy): domain Eukaryota; kingdom Metazoa; phylum Chordata; class Actinopteri; order Perciformes; family Percidae; genus Sander; species Sander vitreus. The sequence continues at coordinate 23,912,511 of NC_135863.1, forward strand.
AATATGGAGGTCTCCACATATTTTTGACCACACAGTCTATGAAAATATGTTCATGTCACACCTGATTGCTCTCCTCACCTAACACGACATCCCATCGCTTTCACATACAGATGTTCAAGATCTTAGTTGTTATTTAGAACCTGGTATAAGTGGTGCTAAAATCACATCCTTTACATAAATACATAGAACCTCCAGTGAAGAGATGCTGTTTATGGATGCTATTCCAGGTGGAACATTGCTGATGCCCACCCAACAGATGCCTCTCCTGAATTAGTTACCTCAGGATCCTCCCTGCATACCAAATCAGGGGAAACATACAAGTTGTACACAATTTTGATTTATTCATCCAGTCCATGCTTAGATAGAATGCAAATCAATGGTATTTATCACATTTTCACGATATACAGTATATAGTATACAGTATGGATATAGCAGTTTGATGTTTCATTGATTTGGGTCCTACAAGGATATCATAAATAAATAAATGATACAGCCTTGAATTAAAGGTGCTGCTGCTGTATCTGACACCATCAGACTGGGATTGATATGGCCGCTCTCTCTCTGTGCTCCCAAACAAAAAATGCAGGTTGCAGTTGTATTGCAGTGGCATGGCGAGGTGGTCTAGACTTGTTCTCCGTTCGATCATGGTTAGATCACTCTTAAAGTGGGAGGGCATGAGAAGAAGTGGAACTCATGATATCATCCCCTCTCCTCCTCCTCCTCCTCCTCCTCCTCTTCCTCCCCCTCCTTTAGCCGACCACACAGCCCAGCCTTTCTTTATTGATAGAGGAATGCTTGACAAAGCAGGGTAATTAAAGCAATAGTGCCGGTTGGGTTTTCATTGATAAAGATTGGAGCCGATGCACCTCTCTGTGGTGTGTCAGCAGCAGAGAGCTCCCGTCCCCTGGATCCCTCATTTGCCTTTCATCTCCCCCTCTCAGCCATGAAAAATTCATCCAAGACCTCCAGAAATATTTATTGTAAAATCTTAGGGAGAAGTGGTAGCACTGAAAAATTAATGGCCTTATTTGCCTCCCAACAGCTGTGGACCCCTTCATTAATTTGATTGCTCACATTACACAATAAATTCATTTATACAATATTTATCTGTCCTTTTCCTCAACTTGGTCTAATCAAACATACACACATACAAGCTACAGTGTGTTTTTCTATTATTTTTTTTATATAGCACAGTACATATTTCAGTTTTTTATTTGGTTATCCTGCCAATATTTTTTCTTTCACACAATACCACTGTGTGGAAGACTAGTGTAGATGTGATATACAGTATGTGGAACAGCTTTGGCTATTTCATCAAGATCATAAGATGCCACTCGAAAATAATATTTTTATCACATTTTTATCTTTGTAAAGGCTTCATTTCTAAAATAATCTGTAGTGCCTTACTCTTCTGATAGAGACAATTTATTGTGCTGGTATTAAAATAATAACAATAATTACAATGTTTATTGTTATGATTTTTTTTGTTTAATTTGACAATTCGTAATTTTGCTCTTTTAATGTATGAGGTGATAATAGCCTATGGTCTATAGCCATGCTAGCAGCTCTGTGAGGCTGTTCTAAGGCACAGCGCCGTCCTTTGAGCTAAATGCTTACATCAGCATGCTAACATGCTCACAATGACAATGCTAACAGAGTTATAATAACAGATATAAACCAAGTTCACCATCTTAGTTTAGCGTGTCAGCCAAGTGGCAGCTGAAAGGTAAAGCCAATGCGGAAGTGCCAGCATTCTTTTTAATTTCCAGCAGGGGGCGACTCCACCGGTTGCAAAAAGAAGTCCCATTGAATAGAAGTATATGGGAAAATGACCCTTTTTCTCTTATTACCTCAATAAACATTTTCATAATGAGTTTATGGTCTCAATTGCTAGTTTCAAGTCTTCTTCAATACAGCATAATGTTCATTTAGTTAATTATGATCCCATTTATTTTAAAATAGACGATAAAGCAGGGGATGCTTTAGGGATGTGGCTACATACCGACCTGTCAATCAGGACAGAGGCTTCCATGGCCCTCTGTACATTCAAATAGATGTGAACTTGTTTTTGGGTGGTTTTTGTCTTAAAACTTTCACCCTCTCACTGTATGTTTTTACTTCATTTAAGTTAATTGGAACATTGTGAACGCAGGTTGAAAATTGGCGACTATTCCTCTTTAGCTTAGTGCAGCACCATTAAAACCATACACAACACTGGCTTAGCCACGTCATCTTCCCCAGCCCTCTTGTTCAAATATGGTCACTTCTGGCTCCATACCAAGATGGCGACAGCCAAAATGTAAACTCCTGTCTTCAAAATGGCAGTCCGCAAACCAAAGGGTGACGTCACTGATGCTACATCCATTATTTTTACAGTCTATGGTGTCAGTATGCTAACATTTGTTAATTATAACTAAACAGAAAGTACAGCTCAGGCTGATAGTAAAGTCTTTAGTGTTTCAGGTATTTAGTATTTGACAAATTAAAAGTTTTACCCCCTTGAGGGTTTTACATGAAAAGTCAGTGGATCACTAAAATCAGCCTGTCGGCCCTTTTTTCGCTAGCCAAACTGAATTACGGATGCACCTTGCTAACCAAGCTAGCTCACTACCGCTAGCATTAGCTGATAATGATAACTTTACCGCTCCTCCCCAGCTCCACCCTCTCGTCCAAATATGGTTACTTCTGGCTCCTAAAAACAAAGATGGAGACGGCCAAAATGCCAAACTCGAGGCTTCAAAACGTCAACAAACCAATGGGTAATGTCACAGTGACTATGGCCAGTTCTTGTCTATGGGCTGGATGCTAGCGTGATTTAAGAAGTCTTTTCATGAGATAACTGAAACATTACAATAGTTTTTATAATTTAACATTTTTTGACAGATTGTTACATGAATTGTGGTAATAACCATCTGCGCTCTATGCTACTGTCTACTGGGATGTCCATTATTTTGCATTGTTTGATATGTATTTTCCTTCTTTCACATGTAAAGCTTGACACACATCAGTGTGGCTGCTGTTTATAATGGTGACTGGTGACAGTCATGTTTCTCTGTTAGTGTTCAAATGTGTCACCACGACTAATTTAATGCTGATATATACTGCAGGTCAATCCTTTTTCTTCTCATCTCCAGCACCACGCAGCAACAAAACAGCTTCACCCAAAAAAAATGAATCATCATGTAGCTCCAAATAAAAATTCTGAATCATTTTCCAGAGTCTGTAATTATTTTTGCCTCCTTATGTAGCATTTTGTTTCTGAAATTGGAATTTGGGCATAGACAAACACAAAAATTACACACTTTAACATAAGGTTTGTCATTTTTTCCACGCATTCATATGAGCAGCAACCAATCTGTAGGAAGCTTTGACAGCTAGTAACAGCTCCATGTGACAGGTGTCTTCCTCCGCTATGTAATCACAGTGTGTGGAACCATGCTGTGCAAAACAGACAACAGTTTCTATAATGATGGAATATCTACAGTGTGCAAACTTAAAACGAGGACTCTTGAAAATGCTTCAGATGCTCTTTTGAATCACATTTTTAAGTCACTGGCAGCGGTATGAGAAGCACAACCCTGCTAATAACACACTGTCTCCTAAAGGTTGAATTTACAGTTAGTAAGTCGGAGTAGATGAGAGATAATAGGGCCTATCAGACAATTCATTACCTGTGGACTCGGGTATTCAGTCTTGCTGCCCACTGAGATTTGGTACCGGTCCAGTCCTGCACCAGATGTAAGCCGGAGGGGAGTGCTGGGTCAGGGTTAATGGCTATAGCATAGTATCATGTTCTGCTCTGTTGAATTCCCCCCTTTCACCCTGCCAAAAGGGCTCAGAGGTCAGCAGGGACATTAGTCTCAGCCCTATTCTTCATTAGCCTTGCTAATTACAGGGCTCCTCTACGGGGATGGCAGCTCATGCCTGGGCCGAGCCTCACGTTCTTCTGCCTCCTGTCTCTACTTTACGCCACCATGGGCCCTGCCATATGCTGAGCTTCGGTTAGCGCCTATAATAGAGGCGGCTATTCTTGACGCAGTGCTTCTCCAGTCAGTTTAGACATATGTCAAGTCAACACATGTCCACACCCAAGATCACTTGCTGGACTACGCTTTCTGACATCAAGCCCTAGAATTTTGCACGCTGACAGGCCCTATTTTCTGCTGTGAGAAAGCTCTCTTACAGGTCCTTTGCACTGTTATCGATGGAGGGGTGGCCTGTGACATTGCCTTTGGCCTGTATCGTCTGTTGTTGTTATGTGTAAGACAGCTCCTCTAGCGCTGGCGGTGCCCTGAGGAGCAGCGCTGCTTGCTGGGCAAGGTGTCAGAATGATGATTGCTTTCTGACCTTGGCCGGCTCTCCATTACATCCATAATGAAAGCTGCACTTCCTCTACAGCTGCCTCTAAATGGTAAAAGGTGCCTTGCTGTATGTCTTCGTCTTTGATTTCACATGGTTTGCAGGCATTTGATCCTTAACGTGTTTCCTCTTTTGGTGACAATGCACCTCTGGGACCTGCCATCATGGCACAATAGTTGGGTACCTTCATTCTTTCATTCATCTGTGGCCCTGTATGCCGCTCTTTGATTACACTCTTTGAACAAGTAGGAGGAACCTTTAAGTCACCCTCATCTTTTAGGACATAGAGCAAGCCTGTGTGGAAAACTAACCTCACTATAATTCAAAGAAGCTCTTCTCTTACTTTAAAAATACTATAAAAATGTAGTCTATATCCACTTTGTTCCACTTCTGGGATTGCTAAAGTGCCGTCGTAAATTAGGCCGGATGTCACTCTTTTCAGCCGGTTGTCCGTTCTGCTTTCTTTGTTTTGGAATTTTAAAGTCTGGTCGATTTTTGAGGGCTATGGCTAACTGCTCCTCAGATCTCTGCAGGGTAAATCCAGACAGCTAGCTAGACTATCTGTCCAATCTGAGTTTTCTGTTGCACGACTAAATAACTTTTGAACGTACACACGTTTCACCAAAACAAGTTTCTTCCCGAGGCTATTTTGCAGAATGCGCCGTGGCTCCGTCAGGCGCTTAGCCCATGATGATTGTGATTGGTTTAAAGAAATGCCAAGAAACCAGAGAACGTTTTTCTCCCATCCTGGAATGCTGTGTGGACTAGCCAGACCCTCCTCCACAGCGGCCAAGCGAGGATAATAAAAATGTCACTTGGTGTTGGTTGTGCTGAATGATTTTGAAAAAGTTCTACAGTAGTTCTAATTATTAATTTCTATAAATAACATTCAGGTCTGTACTGGTGGTACAGTATATAGAGCATGAATCGAAATAAATTTGTAGCAAACATTTTGATGTGTACAACATGAAATGATGCATTCACTTGATGTTGACGTAGGCTGCTGCAAGTTTTTATTTTACCAGTCCGTTGGAGTGAACTTACACATGAACTTGACTAATTTCTTTTATAGAAAAAAAAAACTACCTTTTAGCATTTAGTAAGATTAACATTACTCATTAGCTAATTCTACTAACTACTTATTTAACTGGGACAAAGCACATTAATAAACATTTGTGTAAATGTGCCAGAGCTCGCCAAAATGCTAGTCCCTGGACAGAGTTACAGTGTATAGGCTAGTTACCATGAAAAACAGTTGCGTAGTTGTCTACTTGTGGTGATAATGACAAACCGCTGTTAAAGGCTACATGTTTGCAAACCAAGTCCGTATTTTTCGTGCGAAATTTTAATTTTAAGAATAAATACGACTTCATGTTGTGTCAATCACATTTACACACCGACTCTGAAACCTTCGTCCGCCATTTAGGTTTTTTAGAACAGTTTTGATTTTCTGCGTTTTTTTCACAACCGTCAAAAGCCTTTAGAGAGTTGTTTGACCACTCAGAGCCACTGTACTTGCAAACGTCATCATCCAAAATGGCATCTGATAAGCTGATTAACGTCTCCCAGCACGAAGAATATATGAGTAAAGAATATGTACTGTAGATGCTGAATTTAAAGATAGATTGTGGCAAGTGATTGCAGAACAGCTTGGAATCAAAGATGGTACTGATTGCAACACAAAGGATACCCATTGTACCCACATAATTAATTCAGTTACTAAAAGGTTTTTACTTTCAATAGAATGCACCCACAAACTCCATTTTGCCTCATATTGCGAATTTCTGCAACGAATAGAGTAATACAAAGCATGAGAATAAGTGGGAAAGGTTTCTGTGCGTAACGATTTTTATCAGCTGATGGATTAAAAAAACACTGAAGAGTTTCATTTTGTAGTTTGTCTAGCTCACAGAATGAATATGAACTAGCTACAGCTGACTAAATTTGCTCGTGGCAATTGTCTTTATACCCGGCGGAATTGACCAGCTATACTTTGACTAAAGATTTTTACAGTTCGTCTGGACATCATAAATGTAATTATGTGATCAAAATAGCAGCTCTTGCGATTTGACATTTTTGATATTGAAAAGATGAATCATTCAGCCTTATTTTTCACCCTCCAACAGAGCAGTAACATTTGCTTGTTCTAATTAATCGCTTCTTGAAAACTCTGCGAGTGGGCAGCAGGTCACTTTCCAAAGCTGTATGTTGCCAACCTGTGCTTTTGGAGACAAAAGAAAAATGAGACGAGTGGTTATTATTATTAACAAGTGAGAAAGCTTTTGAGCAGCACCGAGGTACCATTCCATAACTTCTCTCCACATAGGCCTGTCTGAAAAGTCCCATTGATCAGCTCCGAGTCTCTTGTTCAGCACTAACCGCTATCCCTCATCCCAAACTGTCACAAAGCCATCAAGATCAAATCCCACTTCTACATGACAGGCCTGAGAGAGCATTTCCCTCTGATACCATACAACCCCAATAGACAGGGGAGCAATAAAAAAGAGCCCAGTAGAAAACTAGAACTGCTGCCACATCTTTGGCAACCATTACTGCCTTTTTTTCTGACACGGTTTTTGATATGTCACCTTCTGATCTGATGCGGGTTTCTGCTGGTCTCGCCTCAAGGGGTCGGGGGGTAGGCTGTGCTTGCAGAAAAGTCGGCGAGAAAACGAGCACTTTGCATTCAATTGCTCCCCGTTTGGTACTTCTTTCCCCACCGCATCTGAGAAAGAGAGCAGACAAACAGATATCCAGAGGAGCTTTCTCTCCTTTTTCATCCCCATTGTCAAGTTAATTTACAGCAGAATCTTCCTGGATGCAGGATGCCATGTGAGTTATTGATTATTTTCCTCCTGCTCTCAGAGCCATCATCCTGAGCCTTGATGGAACAATGAGGGAGGGTTGGGCCCCAGAGGAGTGGTATGTACAACTCTGTACACGCCACTTTACACTTGTAGTCACTGTTGGGAGCATACAGCAGAATTCAATTTACACTGCTTTTAGACAAATGTAAACACACCGCATGCAGGCGTAAGTGCAAATCTCAGTAGTCGGGGGTCATCAGACGCAAGCAGGCAGGAATGGGATTTGACTTCAACTAAAGAATGTGTAAATTATTAAGGAAAAGATATGTTTTATGAAAAGTAAATTCTCAAAACAATAGCTGTGAAAACACGTTTTACTGGTTGGAATATATTTACTGTAAGAAAAAAAAGGCAATTTGATAACAGCAATATGACAACAACAAAAAACAACCTGGCATGCATAGACTATCAACACGTTGATGCGAAGCAGTGCTGATCTTCCTTTGAATTGTTGTTAATTTGAAGATAAGCAAATGAATTTGCTCCCTACAGAATGACAGACTGCAAGAGTATCTCGGGAAGAGCTGAAGCTGAGATTCAGGATGAAAAGTGAGACGGGAGTGACCCGGTGGAGCACTGTCAGAATGTCAAAAAGCCTCCCTGACTCAACTAATCCCCTCGCCTATGAAGTACTCCCTCCTGTGATTAACTGTCTAATGAACATCCACAAAGACAGCAAGGAAAGAGGTCAGAATAATGCTTCTTAGGCAATTTGATAAAGTCTTTTGTCCTCTGATGTTGTACAGATTATAAATTTTTTGGTGATATCCCCGGATCCAAATATTTAACCAAAAGATTAAGGCAAATAAAAACCCTTGACCTCCAATCCTTATTCGCTAATGTCGATTAATTTCAGCTTTTACCTGAAAACAACTGGACTTATTAGAATGTTTGTTGCATATATTCTCTATCAAATGATGATTTTACCTGTTTGTACATACTCATTTACATTTCAGATGAACAACAGTGAATTATGTCCCATGACTGTATAGTACCTACTGTATAGCACTTCTCATTCTGTGGTTCAGTGTTTGCTAACAGTTGGTTCAATCGGATTTATCAAAAGAAAATCAAACAGAGGGATTGTTGCTGTTGATGTGAACAGATTAAACCATCAAAGATTTTAATTGTTTCTAAAACGCTTTCAGATCTTTGTTATTCCCTTTGCTGAGACTGTCTTCCATCTGTCTCCCGAACGCTGTACCATGAAGGGGGGGGGGGCAATACAACACACACATAAACACACACACACACACACACACACACACACACACACACACAAACAGACTGTGATTGTAAGGCTCAGATAATTATGCACTACTCATTCTAGGGTCAAAGTTCTGGTTCTCCAATTAATTTCTGAACTCAGAGCTTCAATATAAATGTGTATGGTATAGATCAAAGGATAAACATTTCATCTTTGATTCATTCTTGTCACATTACAGCACAGTAGTTGTAAAAGCTCTAATGAAAATGACCTCCCCGAGTCAAACATTTCTTTCCAGTTTATGGAAAGCAAAAATCAACTTGTGATTTAATTATTTGAAACCAAGCAAACATTGCTACAAAATATGGATCAAAATGTATTCTGATATACACAAAGAAGTTGTTTTTTTGCATACAGTAAGGGCCTCGAATGAATGAATAGTTGGTAAATACTGAGAGTGAAGTGAAAAGACTGATATGTACAGAGCTTGAGCCAGGATGTGATTAGCCTAGCTTAGCATAGACTGGAGTTAGGGGAAACACCTAACCTAACTAAGAATAGCTCCAACACGTAACTGCCCCTAAAAATTATAAATTGTTATTTTCATTAATTTGTGGTCATGCAGTGCTAAAACAAACCAAAACCAAATACATTGTATACATCTTATAGTTTAGGTGTTGGTAGGCATACCTTCTTTTTTTTTAAGATTATTTTTAAATAATAACATTTTAGAACTGTATTTATATAGGACAGCTGAAGACATGAAAGGAGAGAGAGAGGGGGAACGACATCCAGCAAAGGGCCGCAGCGTCGAGGAGTAAACCTCTGTATATGGGTGCGCGCTCTACCAGGTGAGCTACTCAGGCGCCCCCGTAGGTATACTTTTAAACCTCCCTAGATCCACGCTAGTTGTTTCTCCTTTCTATTCTTTATGCTAAGCTAGGCTAATCACATTCAAACTCCAGCTCTTTCTCAAAGGAACCCGGTGCCATTGACAATTGTATTTATTTTAATAGCTCCAGCCATCTGGTTATGATACCATTGCACTCACCACCCTCGGAATGTGGCAACATTGCTAAAACAGTTTGCCCAGATTAGGCACATTATTCGTGGACCACATTATTTGGATGTGAAACCAAAAGAGAGCACTGTAATGTCACTAATAGTCCCTCACTGCACAGGAATACCATACTGTAAGTGACAAGGTTAAAATAGTTTTGCATTTATTAAGTTATTTTAGTTCCTTTTCAGAGTGTGTTTGCTAGTTTTAGTTTCAGTTTTTCAGAAAGATTTGTTTAAGTTTTTATATATTTAGTTTAAGTTTTACAGTAGTTTGTTTTTTGTTAGGGCCAGGTATACTGTCTCAGAAGTATGTAGCTATACAAAATACACGGTTGGAGGATAACCATGCTGTTTAATGTTTAATCTTTGCGCTACTTTAGTGTCCAATGTCAAGCAACTACATCACAGCGCCATCTCATGTCAAGTCCGTTCAATTTCTGTGGTTCAACGTCACGAGAGTTGACGGAAATTCATGCTGTGTCCTTTTTTCAGTAGAGGTATATTATAGCTAAAAACTAAAACCAACATGATTTACCTTCATTTTTATTTTATTTTCATTAGCTCTTTAACCTGACAATATAGTTTCAGTTCAGTTTTAGTTTTTCTTGAAGGATTTAGTTTGTATTTAGATTTTCAGTTTACTAAAAATATTTTTCACTGCTTGTTTTATTTCGGAACTGAAGCTGGGAATGACGTCACACCCAGTTGAATGCGCTCCATTACAAGTCATATTTTCATTGTTTTTATTAGCTCTAGCCAGGTTAGCCAACACCAGTTCATAACATCGCATTGCGCTGTTTTTGTGCATACAAACAGATTAACAACATGTCCACAGCTAAAAGATGGACAGCACTGTCTGTAGGACATGAATTTAGTGAGACACAAATGAGACAGAAGTGCTTATAACTGTATGTTACTTCAGCTTTCACAACTGTTGATGCACAGAGTAGCCATGTTGGATTTTTAGCTCGGGGTACTCGGTGGTTGTCCGAGTTCCACTATTAATCAAAGTACAACCACTAACTCTACAGTGTGTGCTATATTGCAATCTTTATAGTACAATGTTTTTGCCATTAGTATACAGGAAATCAGCATGCTATATTATATATATTCCTTTAGGATGAAACATAATCTCTCTATGACTATTACACTTTCCCCACCTCTAGAAATAAGAGCCAAATTGGGGCAATTAGGAAGGTAAAAGTTGCTGGAGTGGTAGAAGAGCCCAAACTTTGTGCTGGCAGTAATCTCGGCTCCACAGCGGGTCTTGGCCCCGGCTTCAACCTCTGTCTTTTATCTTCCCTTTGTTGGCGTGACTGCATTGAAACAGAGATTCAACGCATCTCCTCCCCTCCTCGGCTGTGGCTCCACAAAGATGATTGCCTTCTAGTAACAAGCCTCTGCCCCGCATCACCGCTACCATCACCACTATACCTCACCCCACCTCTCCCCCTTTTCTCCTTTCTCCCTGCTCCCTTGTTCCATAGCTCTATGCTTAGCAAACATCAAAGGGACCTATCATACCCCAATGGTTTAAATCTTTTAACAGGGAATAACAGCCGGAGTACATCCAGACCCCTCACGTCCCACAGTCATGTCACCATGTGTTCCTGCAATGATCGCCAGGGGAGAGGCTCTGGCCGGGTGGAGATCCTTTCTGCTGGTGCGTGTTTTCTCTGCAGGACTGTGAGGGGGGCCCCCGCACTGTGATCAGGGGCCAGGCCAAATTCTGTTTGAAATGTGAATGGGCTAATTTTCATCAGCCTCCCTCATGCTAGGGGAGGTCCCAGGTGCCACAGCATGCCAAGGGTCATCATTAGAAGACGGCTGCCTTCAATAATTAAAAAAGCAGGCACGCCACTGCATCTTGTGGCAGTCTTTCTCTTTTATTCTTTTATCATGTCCCTGTTAAATTCATAAACAGTAATGAACAAAATTTATACAACCCACATGCTCCTCCTGCGAGGCTCCCGCATCGTCACTTTTTCTTTATCTGATTTCTTTTCTTTCTTTGTATTTCACCCTCTTTTTTTCCTTGGCTGATGTATAAACAAACAAAATAGTGACTGAAAATGTGGAGACGATCTAGCTCGAGATATAGGGGGGGGAGGTTCATATCTGATTTGAAATTCAGACGGATTCCATGATCAAAGTCGGCTCAATATCTCTCAGCTGTTCAAAGGGACTCGTATAAAACAAATGTGATGTGACCAAGTGTAGAGAAGCACTCATTAAGAGCTAAAGCAGATAATGACAGGTAAGATGAGGAGATGGCGCCGTGCTCTAATTCTCTCCCCCCACTGAACAGGCATTTGTTTGCTTTCGCGTGTGTTTTTGTGTGTCTTCCTCACGCCTGCGTTTTTGTTGCTTTTGATATTGATTAGGGAGGGAATAGGAGAAGAGGTACACGAGGGTTTCAGACACCGCTATCCTGCTCCCTTTTGTCAGAGACAGCCCTTGAGTTTCTTGCTGTTGTTCTCTGCCATGCGCCAGCGCGGGGAGTTTGGGTTGCTTTGCACACAAAGTCACAAGGAGCTAAACGCCTCCCTTTAGGGTCTGCAGGGTATAAACCACCCCATTGTTTTCTCTTTTGTGTTGTTAGGAGAAGTGAGCGAATGTGATTTTTACACCCACCTTGTCAACGCTTTCTAATTTAAAGAGCAACTTTATGCATTTACAAGTAGAAGAAAAACAAATCAATCTAATGAACCAATCGTATCTGCGGAGAGAATGGGAGTCTCAGGTGATGTGTTGTTCAAAAATAATACACATACTAGATGTTCTAAGCTCATAATCTATGCCAATAGAGAAACAATATGCAAAAACAAAAAGGTTTTATTAGGCATTAGATATATGTTTGATGTTCAGCCCTGCCTCTCTCATTTTCGAGTCTTGACCTTCAGCGAGCACACGGCTCCAAATGAGCCAGGCCAGTTTTGTAGTCTTTTTGTGCTTGAAGGAGCCATGAAATATTCAGACTTAGTGCTTCCCTGAGACCAGGCTGGTGGCTGTGGCTTTGTTAGCATGCCTCGCCTTGCACTCCTGTCCAGTATGCCTACTCCTGCACCTTGAACCATCGTCTTTAGGGGGTGATCTCGGGAGTCCACTCCCTCCGAAAATAATGTCCCATTTTCTGCTCATCTTCACCGAAGGTTTTTCCTGCACTACTCAACGATAATTCTCCATGTCGTCATGCGATTCCTCCCACCTCATTGCTTGATAGTAGCATATCTGATGTATGGCTATTTCCAGCAGGTAAGGGTGTGGGATATAGCTCTATGTGGACTTTGTCAATTCATGACCAATGGCGAGGTCCTGCATTATACACTAAGCTGAGCAGGAGAGCAGGTTTGTTTTATTCACAACCTTGTGGATTCAAACAGATTGCTCAGACTGGGGAATTGAAGCAGATAGTATCATACAGGTCCAAGACATGGAGAGAGAACAGGTAGGAATAAACTATGTATAAAAGCACTGGTAAGCTTTGGCCCCAGGCAAAGCTACATGGGCTACAATGTTACCCTCCCCAAAGCCACAATCAATTCTTGGCTTCACGGTTTTCCAAATGTTTATTTTTTGCTCGGCTGAAATATAATGACAAGTCGTTCTGAGATACAATTGTACCCTTGGCAAGCATTGGTATTACAGAGAGCCTTGATCAGATTTACCTTGGCTTGGGATGAGTTCAGAGCAAATCTAATCAAGTTCTAAACACTGACAGTTTGTTTCCTGTTCATTATAAATCGAGAAATGTGAAGGATTCAGATGATTTATTTTGCCTATCGTAGAACTGAGCACATGCATTGCATGTCTAGATAAGTTAACACCAACCAATTTCAACAATTCAAATCACTCCAGATTCCAAATCCTGCATGTCGGAAGTAACACCTGTAACATATTACTGCTCTATCCCTCCTCTATAAAATAATGCCACCATCACATCCACAAAATATTATCATCTCATTCAAATTCACAACACTGATGGCTTTCAAGCATCATCTATATAATCCTGGAATAATTTCCCCATGTGTATGTTCATATCTGGAGTCATAAATAACTGTTCTGTGGGAAAATCCTTTGTAAAAGGGCAGCAAGTATGTGTCGGTGTGGCTCCGTTGTGTCCGTCCTGTGTGATATATAAACCCGGCTATCTGCTCCGTCTAGCCTGACATGCTCTTAATCCACCCTGACGAAGGGATGCGCTCTGTCGGTTAGCGGGGGCTTCACCAAGGCGGCGGGCGGCACCTCCACCCCAGATCCCACCTCCACCCCAATCTTTCCCTCAGCCTCAGACACACTACATTCATAAGTATTCCATTAACCCCAGTCCGACCTGTCTGAAGAGCTGAACATGGCTAAATCAATGACTTTGTGTATGTGTCGGCCCACATGAGCTTTATCTGTTATCTTTGTCTATGTTAATGCATCACACCTGTACAAATGTGACTGTATCTCCACCTGCCCACCCGTCTTTTCACCATTGTGCATTATTGCTGCTGGCTCCTTGTCAGCATTGCTGTAAACAAGGTCTATGTTGCTTATTAAAGTGCTCATTGGGTGTGGCTAAGCCCCTACATCTTTGCTCCTTTACTGCAGGGCCCTGTAGGCCCTTTGCAGGCTGTGGTCCCCCTGCAAAACAACATAGGGCGCCATGCTAGGGGTGGGGGGGGATTCACCTGCTTGGAGCTGGTATTACCTTAGGGGTTTGAGTATAAAGGAATACATCATACATACTACTGTACACACACAAGTGGACAGGAAGGTAAACAGAGCACCATGTTTGAAATTGCATTTGAGTTCCATTCATTCCTTGGATTCTTAGTGAAACCTAATGCTAACCCTAACCCTAATGTGGCTATAACCCAAACACTAGCCCAGCTGATTTTAACTGCAGTGAAAGCAATTTTGGGTTAACAAATGGCCCCCACTCAACTGGTTTGAATTCAAAAATGCTTTTCATTTGTTGCATTGTTTAGAAACACACACACACACACACACACACACACACACACACACACACAACAATTTTGGATAATCATGCATTTACCTAAAACTATGCGTTCCATGGATCTCTAAGTACAGGAGAGCAGAGGCAGGCACTGATTTATGACTGCAATACTTCACATTCACACCAGGGGGCAGTATGTGACTTAAAAACATGAACTGACGAAGCCAATGCCTTGACAGGGCGCTCCAAAAATTAAATGAAAATTTAAAGTCAAATTGATGTTATCCTCTATAAAAGCAATCCTCACAGCACACATCAGCAATATTCCTACGAGCCATGTATATTGCGTGTGAATTCAACAGCCCCTAAATAATCACATGTTCTGCAATGAGGCTCCATACATGGGAGTTATTTCAAAATGAAGCAAAGCACATGCTAGCAGGATTAGTTCCAAGTCCCTTGTTTTCACTGCATAGTTTTACAAATTCACTATTATGTTCTTTTTTTCTATCTATCTATCTATCTATCTATCTATCTATCTATCTATCTATCTATCTATCTATCTATCTATCTATCTATCTATCTATCTATCAGAAAGGTTGTTGTCTTTGAGAGTTGCAGGCTACACACAATGAAGCTGTGTTACAGATAGAAAATCTGTTTAGAATTTGAGACCGCTATGTCGGTTTACAATAATGTATTTAGAGGCAGACAAATGTGAATGCTTATTTTTTGTATTCATTTAAAATGAGTCGGGAGGCTGCAGACGTCACACTACAAATCTGGCCTGAAATTGACATTGGTTTTACATACACTGTTGCTTAGAGGCCCACCCAGTGCATCCAAGAAATCCATTTTACTTTAACCTTATGTGGTAAAAGTCTAATGTGAAATGCTTTCATTTTGAGGAGCTCTATCTTTTACTGTAACATGACTAGCCTACATTGAGATAATTTACCCGACACCATCATGCACAATTAGATCCGCTTGAATTGTTACAGAAAACAAATGATGAACGGCACAAAACATCCGTTTATGTTCCCATTTAAAATGCAGGTGGGCATGACCACAGCGCTGACACATGCACCGGTCTATGAACAGAGTCAATTAGAAGCGGCTGCAGATTATTTCTTAATTAAATAGGGGCTACCTTAACCACAAAGGTACAGGAGCTCACACCTCACAGTGCAACACTAACAGCTGCCAGGCCTTGTTCTGCCGAAAGAGAGGGGGCTGTTCATTAAGCAGCGCTATCTCTCCTGGGCTTGTCCACCTGCCTTGATCACGTTTGCATTAATAATGCATCGCCGAGTGCAGTAATACAACCATTACATTCGCTGCTCTTCTCAGCCTCTCGCTGGCAGCTCTGCCACCACAACATGGGGGAAAAATTGTAATCTTTTTCTCCTTTATCCAGGGCTCCTCTTATATTGCCACCCCAAAGAACACATTTCTGCTGTATACACACCACAATGGCTTTACCCTTTCTCTTTTGGGTTCACTACACTTTGAAAACAATACAGTAGATACGGATTCCTCCAGATGAAAGTTGACCATTTGGAGTCACAGTCTGAAGAATGTTCATTCCTCCACAATTCCTTATCTGGTATGATATATATTGCAGTAACTTAAGAACAAGAGTGTTTGTTTCTCAGAGAGAGAGAGTGAGGAGAGAGTAAGAGAGAAGTGCCGACTGATAGGATTCACAGCCGCAGACATGCCTTTCAAGGTGACCATGAATTTTAATGGTAGCAGGAATTGTTTGGGAAGATTTCCTTCAATTATTGGGCTCCCCTGATAAGAATAGATTGGGGAAGATTTGCATAGATTTCAAACACCTGTAATTAAATCTAAATGTGGCACGGCCTCTCTCAAACAGCGGGCTTTACATGCAAGAGGTCCAAAAGCCCGGAGAAAAAGTCACCATTTGCAGGGATCACATTCTTGTTAAATTCACAGAATAATTGCCTTTGTATAGGAGAACAGTATATCCAAACAGTCAATAGGAGAAATGGAACCAGTTGTGGAGCAGGCGTGACTGCTTGCTGGTAGGGTAAATATTACTTATTATTTTCTAATGTAACACTCCTAAGCCTGAGCTCAGATTTCCATTTGGAAGCAAACATTAAGGAGATTCAGGAGCCATCCAAATGGCCAAGTAATTAATGTTACCACGCACGCCCAAGATATTAGAATGTTAACAGTGTTGGAGCCATGTGATTCCGAATACAGAGTGAGGGCTTTATTACTACGGCCCAGACAGGGGGTGACATCCCTCCTAATTGGGGACATCAGAGTTCCTGCTGCTGCGTCTTATCCTCAGTTCAGATTGCTTCTTTTTTTAATTTATTCACTTTCTGTTCTCCCCCCTTTTTTTCTCCCTCTCTCTCGCTCCTTATCACTGGGATCTGCTCTCATTAGCAGTCGGCTGCGGCCCCCCTCGTTTGCATTTCAAGTGGCGGCGCTGTGCAGGAGCAGCCCTGCGTTAACGTCAGGCAGGGAGGAAAGAGAGAAAGAGAGAGAGGAGGCAAGAGAATGAGCCGTCGCACGCAGTTGATGCTTCATCACGGCACCGCATCCCGACATCTGGGGCCGTCTTTTTTCCCATGAGCACCAGTGTGTCATTAACAGGATTAATCTGGGCCCTAATTTCCTAATGATCGCTGTTTTAATGTATGTGAACGAGTGCAGTCTCTTGACTCATTACCGCCAATTTGCCTGAGACACACATAATCAGACTCTCTAACAACCCACCAACATTTATTTTTGCTAATATGATTTTTTTTCCCTCTGTGGATAAAGCAAACACAGTTTAGTTCTGGCTGAGTGGATTCCCAATCAGTGCTTATTATACACTTTATCAACACTGAATGAGAAAGAAAAATAATCTCATTTATCTCTGGATGTGTGGCCTTCTGTTAATGTATTAAAGCCCAACAAAGGTTGCTTAATGTCTTTCCTTACATTATTTGACGTCAGGACATAACAGCACTGTGCAACTGTAGCACAAAAACAATGACATGAACCCCTGCAAGAAAGTTTTAGTGTCAACAAAACTCTTACTAGCAGGTAAAAACTAATAGTAAGAGTTTGAACACTATGTGGTGGAAAACAGTAAGCCCACTTAAACATTAACATCAAGTGTACCATTGGCTGGGGAAATGGTCGGGGTTTTGTGGCTAGTGGTGCCACATCATCCAATAAACACACAGATGTATTCAAGCCCTGGGGCAGCTGCAGGGCAGACCTGTGAAACCTGGCCATGGTGTCTTGGTTTAAGGGAAACGACTCAAGGATCTTCACCCAGGAGGATCCTCTGTGGCTTCTGTGACAGCTGACCTTTAACCCCCCGAGCCTCCCGGCGGTTGAAAAAAAAGTGGTTCAAGTCGCATCTTTGCAGGTCAGCGGCCCCTGTGTGATTTCATAAAGCTGAGCCTCAACAGAAAGTGAGGATGACACAATCTTTAATATTAATGTTTGACGTATACAACACTGTCCATAAAGAATGGTTTTGAGCTAAGTATTTAACAACTTGGCTTTGTTTATAAATACCAGTAAATTACAAATACTACATGGTATCAATCATTTGTTTTTTTTATAGTCCATTGGGCTCAGCGCAAATATATATGAACCGGGAGGTATCCTTTCTGAAGAAAAAAGGCTTTGTTTGTTATGTGCTTTTCATGTTTTATTGCTTATTATATGATTATTTAAGGCTGACACATTTTAATGAATTGCCCTTTGGATTTAAAAAAAAAACGTTTTTGCAAAGGGAACCTTTCTTTGGCTTTGTTTTTTCTTTGTTGAGTTTGGAAGAAAAGACAAAGTTCTTTGTTTGCCATGTAATAAAGTCATGTTCTTCTCAGGCAAATATTAAACCACTGCAACTGTATTTTCTGCTACCTTATAACCAATGGGGGAAGAAGGTTCAGATCCTTTACTGAAGTGTAACTAGAAATAACACAAAAATAAGTAAGTCATGCATTCAGAATTTCACTTAAATTAAAGGAGAGTAGTTTGTACTTAAATGTACTCAAGTACTTAGTAATATGCCAAATGGTCATTTTCCAGAATATCATGTTATTATATAGACTATATTATTGTATTCTAATATGTAATAGTAATATGCTGCTTCCACATTGGTGTTGTAGTTGGTCGAAGTGGAGATAATTGTATATGGTTGGATTATTTTAATCCATAACAATGTATCATATTTTATAAGCAAATTGGGGGTTTTGTATGTAAAATCGAGAACTGCAAAATTGAAATCATAGCTGTGAAATGAATGCATTTGAGGAGAAAGTCCAATATTTGCTTCTGAAATGTAGTAGGGTGAAAGCATAAAGCAGCATAATAATAATAAAAAACTGACTAAAAATAATGAATAAATGACAAAACCAAAGGATATTTTTTTTACATTAAATCGTCAAGTTGCTCTTATCCATTTGTCTAACACTGTCATGCCAATCGGTAAAATGTAAAAATGAATCAATAGTCATTTGGGTCATTCAATATGCATTGTATGTGGATGGACTGATGAACAACAGCACCATGTGAAATCCATAAAGTGGTATTAAATCTCAGTCATAAAATACTGCCATACCCTAAGTGATTTCATTCTTTATTATCTTAAAGGGACACAGAGTTACACATCATGATAAACAATAGATAACTAATGCAAGAACTGAAAGACACTGAGAGATGTGCTAGCCTGAACAGTGATACTGCCTAAATATATTGATCCAATACATATATAATATATATTATCCATGTAATATAATGCAGCATGTAACAACTGTATTACTGTGTCACTGTATGCACACAGAATGTGTGCAAATGTGAGGTGTCAACACAGGAAGCTAAATCTCACAGCTACCAATAATGCAACACTCGGGACCCCAATATTTGAAAACTTGTGTGAAAGGCATTTAGACATAACTGATATCTGATTTCGTCTGTGACGAACTATTAATTAAAGTCCTTTAAATGCCAGCCTGCTAATTGGTTTGCACCTGCATACGAGGAGCAGGTAAAAACTGCCAGTAAAAACTCCTGGTACAAGTAGAGGAGTGCAGGGTAAATATTGAATCTGGGACTAAACTCCTGCCGCACACAGCAGAGCAGGGGAAGGAGATGTGTGAGAGTTGAGAAGCTGTCCTAATTAAGTAGCTATAATCAGGCTTGGAGCTAGGGGGTAACTCCCTGGGTGTCATTTGTGATATTAAACCATGCTGTCCTCCTCCTTCTGTTTGTTGTGCTTCACTGGCTGGAGCTAATCCTTTTTAATATAGCCGCAAATATGCAAATGACCGTTTCAATATACCAAACCTCCGATAGCTATCCTCTTTTAATTCAACAAAAGTTAGGAGCAGGACCTTGTCAGTCAAACCCCCTTTCCCCTCATAACAATACTAATGTTTTCCCATTATGCACACTCCAGCTAATTAAGGGAAAGTTTGTGTGGAGAAGGATTTCTGGCTCCCAGGAGAATGCAGGACATTGCTTTTTTCACTTCTCAGGGCTGGCCTCAAGCGCATCTGAAAGTTGTTTGCTTACACTCTTCAAATCTTTATGAAATAATGCAAAACTGGAAATGCACAAAACAAATGGCTCAAGTCCGGTCTAGACCAGCTCCCCTGGCAGATGCAATACTCTCTACACGAGCAGTCGCGGAATGAAAAGCTCAGCATCACTGTCTGTGAATAGATGGCGCAGTTTGTGAGCGGGGTTCGAAAGGCCAAGTACCCCACAATGAGATAGCAGCATTTATATCCTTGCGACACAATTCATGAATAATGGATGAATCTGTAGATCTCTAGCACCCTGTGCATCTACATGTCACAAGTGACTCAATGATGATACCATAAAGCAGAGCTAAAGTGGTTTAAGGTCTATTCTGTGGAAGTCTCAGGATAAAGAGGGCTAAGAGAACCAAGGGACATACTTCCTCTAGTATTCCCCTGCCGCCTGTGGGGAATACTAGAGGAAGAAAAACTCTGCTCTCAGCTGCTTAACCTCCCGACTAAAAGCAACCCAAGAACACTGTTACTGGTAGCTGATGGAGGGAGTTTCATAATCACAGGCCGGCTTGCTGCTGGATTCTTGCCTCATTTCGGTATTGAAATCACAATGATGGAAATATTATCATATTTTTAGTTTAGTTTATTTCGATCACACAGATACACATCACATACAGAACATAAATGGTAAAGAAAGACAAAAACAAAGTGTCACCTTAATTCATAAGGTGTCATCTTAACTCGTTTCTAATCAATACTAGTCTCGCTTTGCCAGACCCTCCTCCAACGCGCCCTGAAGGAGGGTCTGGCTACTGCACATAGCATTCGGGGATGGGATGAACATGTGCTCTGGTTTAATGGCATTTCTTTAAACCAATCAGAATCTTCATGGGCGGCGCTAAACTCTGCACAGAGTGCAAAATAGTTGTGCAAGAGAAACCTCAGATTGGACAGATAGTCTAGCTAGCTGTCTAAATTTACCCTGCAGAGATCTGAGGAGTTAACTATAGTTCTCATGAATCCACCGAATGTAAGATTCCAACACAAAGAAAGCGCAAGGAAACGGAAAATACATATTCCAATACTAATACTAATACTATACAATACATACAATACTGACTGAAGCATTTGCTTATTACATCTACCCTTTTTACATTATATTTATTTTGTTCTTAGGTCCCTCAGAATCTTATCAATCTTATTACATTTATTGATATAAATTTCTGTATGTTATATACATATTACATATTAACACACATATTACGTGCAGAAAGTATGAAACAAAACAAAATACATTCCCATTCATACACACATTGCCATACATGCCTCACTTTTATATTTGTTAAGCATCTTCTTTTTTGGTATTTAAAAAAAATCTTTGTAGCGTGTTACACATTTTCATTTCCTCATCTAAAAGAATCCACGTTTACTCCTTTTGCCGATAGACATCTTCGTTTTACATTTGTTCTAATCTTTATCTTTGTTAACGTGCACATTCCTCTTAGTTCATACTTGCTCTCTTTATTAACTTCTCAAAGCATTTTAAAGCAAATTGATCAGTCCTGAGCTGCAGGTACAGCATCATTTAGGAAGTAGCTTGGTTATCTGCTGTGTACGGTGGCCCAGAAAGCTCAACACACTGCTGCCTACGCAATGAAATGAATATCATCATTTAGAAGAAAAGAAATCTGCATGAAAATAAAACATGGACAAATACAAAATAAAAACACATACAGCCCAACCACAGCTGACTACCATGTTGCAAAATAGCAATGTAAGTTTTAAAGTGTCTGGAGAGTGGAGATTTCTGCATCACTAAATCAATACTGGTTGCACCACAGAAACTAGTTCTTACCAAGAGATTAGTTGTTATTTAATATTTACACCCATTAACTGCCAGGTGTAACTGTTGTGTAGCTAACTGAACCAACTGACTAAAGTGTTAGCTTGCTCACATATGACCCACTTAGAGTAAAGATTAAGAGGTAATGGAGTATGATTGACATACCTGAACTGGAACTTGATAAATATTGTTAAATAACTTAAGGAGGGTGTGGCGAAGATTACCAATCATCAAAAAGCAGCATGGCAACATGGTAAAGGTAGGCTTGCTCGGCAGAGCAAAAATAGATATAATAAAATTGCCAGCATTTACATATGGGGAAATGAGCAGTGAAACAAAAGCTAGAAAAGAACAGTTATGTGTCCAGTCAGATTGTCCCCTGCGTGGGAAATGTGAAAACGCGCATTATGTCAAATTGTGTAATATTCTAGTTTTGCGTTTGTGCAAAGTAGTTGTTGCCCCAACATTTTGCCACCAATAAACGTCACTAATCAAACCTCACATTACAAAACATTATGCTAATAACACTTTATTAATGAGTAAATAACATCAGCCAGGTTATCATCGTTGGATATTTACCTCTCATTCTCTATATTCTGCTGTGTTTTCTGTATTTGGTTATGTTTTTGCTGCACGTTTCTAAATTAGGTTGTGTTTTCTGTGTGTGTTTGGTTGTATTGTGTGTACTTGATTGTATAGTTAGGGTGACCAGATTTCCCGGAACTAAAACCGGGACACTTTGCACGTGACCGTAGTGCTCGCTTTTTAACATGAACATGTGCCAGCCCAGGTCAGACATAGACACAGACAGATTAGACACAATTTTGCCAACAGCACACGCAGGCCTACTGCTCACAACATAATGGGGTATCTCAGTTAATATTCATGAATTTTCTTGGTATTTAGCCTACATATCTAAGACATAATATTAAAAGACATTGACTGAGTTTCATGTGGGACCAACTTTATTTTTCAGAATTAAATCATTATTTTGGCTTGAACTAAAGTTATGGTAACACTTTACGGTAAGGGTACATGAATTATGGATTCATGCATGAATTGATTCATGATTTGTGCATTACTTCATTCCTTTATATCTTATTATATATAATCATCAGGAATTGACATGAGTTCGTTTCCTCTCATTCATGACGTCATGCACATGAATGGACAACACATCAACTAAAGCATTAGGTAAGGTGGCTACATCATTATGCACAAGTTGTGTTCAAATCAGAATTTGTGCAGTGATGACCACATTTTTTTGCAGAAAAACAAACAATCATGATCATGCTTAATAAATCATAATTCGTAATGATGTGCCCACGTTCCATAATGCTTTAGTTGTGTTGTTCATGTATGAGGTCACAAATGACGGACTATGAACTCATGTCAATTCCTGGTGATTCATGGGATATTAAGGATTGCAGTAACACATAAATCATTAATTAATGCATTCATGTACCCTTACCGTAAAGTGTTACCAGTGTTATTCTAACCAACAACACACACACACACACACACACACACACACACACACACACACACACACACACACACGTAATCTCATTTGATAGAGCAGATAGTTTCCGTATTGGAAACGTTCATTCCGTATATTTGTTAGAAGAGTGAATTTGCTCAAGAATCAGTTTGTTGGCTGAAAGCCTACGGTGAAATTGCGCACAGGTGCAAAGGTGCAAAATTGGCCCGTGTGAAGAGTAGCGTCTTTAAGGTGGGAATGGTCATGTGGTTCCTCTCGTCAGTCCATGTATTGTTCATGAGCGAAAAGATCCACAACGGGAGCATTTGTGCCCAGTAGACACATGGCGAACTAACAAAGGAGACCTACATTTTTGAACGGAATCTCCATGCTTTTGAAATGAAGGAACATTTCTACCCAGTGCTCGTCTGCTGACTTTCCAGCGGACCTGGAGAGACTGGTTAAAACGAGACAGATAAAAAGAGGCATTGCGACAATGTTTACAAATATACATTGTAACGCTGGCTGCACAGATTATGCAGACGCAGACCGCTATGATTGACTGACACACACACACACACACACACACATTGTTAAAATCATACACTGGATGCTTCATTAGTCTTTCTACATGGGTTTAGTTCATGATCGGGCTATAATAAGACCACGTCGGCTATGTAATCGCTGACAACCGGGAAAATTTCATAGTGGTTGGTGTAAACCGGGACATTTTAGCGTCCCGACAGGCTTTTGTCGGGAAGTCTGGTCACCCTATGTATAGTCCATTTGCAGCACGCTTCTGTATTTGATTGTGTTATCTGTGTTCACTGTGTTTCCTATGCTGCACATGTATTGTCAAATTGGTAAAGTTGTTGTCTTTAGGGCGCCTGGGTAGCTCACCTGGTAGAGCACGCGCCCATATAGGGAGGTTTGAGCACCAGCGTCTTTTTTTGTCAGGCCGCTTCGAGCACTTCAGAAAAGTGCTGGTGTCGTCAAAGACAGAACAGCCCATTTGTGGGAGCACTTTGGCTGGAAACTGAATGTTGCCATGTTTATCACCGTATGTATTGTTAGCTTGTTGTTAGCTTGTTGTTAGCTGTGTAGTCAACCCCTTTGTTAGTTAAGTGAAGTTAGCTGCCTAGGTAATGTTAATGCGATCATAGAAACCAAACCCATGTGCAGCACTTCAAATCGCTGGGCTGAAAAGCGCTCCCAAGATTTAATCTGATAATGGGGTAATTACCGTTATAATACTTGTCTTTGTTTAATTACTTGTAAAAAGTATTACATAGCTATAAAGCCTGACTGAATTCACAGTTAGCTTCAATCACTGTAATATGTTAATAGGCGTCATGCCTAGCTTGACAGTTGCTTGAAGGTGTTACCTCTAACAGAGTACAATGCTGGGCTATGACCTGTTGTTAATAGTCAGATGCATCTCTATAGGCGCGAATGAGGTGAAAATGAGAATCAGATAGAAACGGCTGAGACCATGTCTATATGTTTATGTGGCATGTGCTGCTCTTAACAGATTTAGTGGATTAGGCTCAATACAGATGTAAAAAAAAAAATACAAAATCTCACAGCCGACAGAATAAAGCATGCTGACAGAATAAAGCAGGCCCCCGCCCCCGCCCCTTATTCAGCCGCTGTATTCAGTCTGGCAAAGCATTTTAACTTGCTGGGTAAACTCAGCCACCCTATGCCCCTTCAAATAGCTGTGGAAAAAGCTCCTTCAGTGGCTGTTCAATTATTGATTGACAGTAAAAAGCTTGTGGATTCATTAAGATCATAGATGTGCTGGGGGTAATGCTTCAAAACTGGGGTAACTGCACAGCACTTAGTCACAGATGGCCCGGTAACAGTGCTCAATAGCTGGGAGGAAGGAGCGCAGACAGGAGCCTCAGCAGCACACTGAACCTGGTATTGGTGTACCATTAAACACTGAGCCAGACTGTTTCTGCTAAGGATCTGTGTATCTGCTTGAGGGGAGCTCAAAGCAACAACCACAGACAGCCTCCTCAAGGATGCCTTATAAACGTCACCCCTTACTCTTGTTCGAAGGAACCCTCTATCTCGCGATGCTGAGTATGAATTAAATCTGTCGTCTGCTAAAGCACATGAATATCCATATGGGTGATCGAATCAAAGCCAAATTCTTTCTGAGAAGGCAGAATGGGGATATGCCATGGCCAACACACTTCTACCCATATTTATCCTGAGCAGCAACAGCACTGAATGCCATTATCTGACAATCTTGTCTGATAGGTGTAGACACTGTACCTTGCGGATGATTTATTGGGGAGTTTACATTTCGGGGAGTGAGGGTGAAGGCTGGCTGTGACACGGTGAAGCCAGGTAATGGGTCTCTCAACGGAAGCAAGCGGAATATGAAACAAGAGACTACTTCATTAAAAAACCTGCTATCTAGGTCACATGAACTAACAGCATAAAGATCACTGAATTATTAACTATAATTGGGGCACCTAGTTGAAAAAGATTGAATCAAATGAAGAAACCTTTAATGGTAGGTTCATAAAAAGGATTCCGCAAAATACGTAAACAATATAATATAATAAGCCACAGAAATACATCAAATTATGTCTGGTGACAACATACATATAAATAGCATAATCATTGTTGTTTTCTGGCTGCACATAATGATCAAAATGTTAATATGAAAAGATTTCCTTGACTTGCAGTACTGTATGTTCATAATTAAGTCAGAGAGAGGACATCTCCATTCCCCCTGAGGTAGACCAGGTTAAATTGAGTTGAAAATGAGATTTTAGCATCCCGTGCAATAATAGCGGGGAGCTGAACTTGGGTATGATCCCTGTTAATAGAGTGAGAGCACAAGAGAATTTGGTGTTATGCTGTGAATAGAGGCAGAACAGGTGGAAACCAGGATCCTTTTCATGAACAGGCATGAAGTCAATTAGACAGGAGTGAGGGAGTGTGAAGAGTGGTGGGAGGAACATGTGCTTGTAGGCAAGAGGAATCTGGAGCCCGTGTTTCGGTAGACGTCACATGACAAGGATAAAGCAGACTTAAGGCCCTATTTTAATGATCTGAAACGTATCAAAACGCCAAATGCAAGTAGCTTTGTGGGCGGAACTCGGGCACTGTTGCTATTTTACCGGCGGGATAAATGAGTCAAATCTAAAATGGGTTGGTCTGAAGTAGCTACATTACTCATAGGTGTGGTTTGGGCGTAACGTGCAATAAACCAATCGGAGCGTTATCTCACATTCCCTTTAAAAGCAGGCGCGCTTGTTCCATGGCGGATTGCTATTATAATGGCGGATTTGCACAACATTAGACCGAGATTACCTCACTATAGACGATGCAGCTCTTCTGTCTCTCCTCTCCCATGCTGCTGCTAGGGCATTTGGGTAAAGTGACATCGGCACATGCAGTTCAACATCACATCTCCTTAAGTCCTCTTATATTTCCTCATTAATGTCATCAACACATCCATGATTCATGGAAATGTTGTGTAAAACAAGGTCATATTTTTCCTTGTATTTATGTATGGTTTGCGAAAATGGGAACTGCTGGGTCCGTGAGATAAGAGAAGCAAAGTGTATGCGCGGTGTGCACACTCTACATTACAGCCAAGCATGCGCCCTTAAAATAGCATCTGAATAACGCGCCACTGACTTTAGACTAGGTTTTTCCTGGTCTGTGGCGGAATTTTTTTCTGAAACTGCCAAATAGCACTACGGAACGTTTGCGCCGGAACACGCCTCCTCTTTTTGCTGAACCGCCCCCTGGAGCACAAATTCATTCCCTAATTTACCGACGTGAGTCTGTGGAGGGAAAAGTCTGCTGTGCGTTGGGTGCAAAATAGGAATGATACATGCGTCGGTGTACAAAGTCAATTGCGCTGGGTGCAAGATAGGGCCCTTAGCCCTGTAAGAGAAAATTATTATTATTCTGCTCCAACAAATACAAGTTCAATTTCAATTATTGGAGACGAACGCCGTGTAACCAGTAACAAGTAACATAGCTCAAGCGCGGCGTTTCCCCAAGATGGTGCCTGCCTGTATATCGAACGGTACTGTCTTTATAAACTATCTTTTTAATAAACTGTCGGTACACTTACAAAGTTCTCAATGCTTCGGTTGACACATAGGGACCCTCATTATGCTACCGTGGAAGTGTGGTGCTATTTTGAGCCTTGTTAGTGTTATAGAAATAGCAATTTCTTTTTACTTTCGCATGCCCCGACGACTAGCTTTATAAGCTAATTAGCAGTTTGTGATAAAACTGGTCACATTCGATTAGCATGATAACATATCCCAGAGAACACTGGTACCCATGTGTTATTAACCCCTAGGTTCATTTTGCACTGGAATTGTCCTTTAACAACTCAAACTGGTTTTAAAGAGTGTCATGGTAGAGCTGAATGGTTAAGGCCGGTGAAATAAATTTTTCTTATTGTCAACATGTGTATGACCAAAACCAACAATGTGTTGGTCCGTCTCTTCCCGAGTCCTATTATTTGCAACTGAAGATCATTAAAAACGGTTCACAAATGTATACTTTTTAATTTTTAAAAGAGGCTAAGTAGTTTCCTAAAATAGCTGGACACTGTAGTTTGTGGCTAACATTTCTTTATTAATACATATTATTATATAAGTATTTGTAATATATCGCCTATTAGTAGTTGTTGGTTAAGTTTTTACCGTGCAAGGAAGGTGTATTTGGGATCAGCTCCAAACAAACCACAGTGCTCATGTTGATTATAATGAAGTAACATGTCACCCAGTGCAATGATGTTTGTTTGTTTTAGACAAGAATGGAGCTTTATGGCACAGAGAAATAAGCTATATTAGGCTTTGGCTACACTTGCAATACTTGTTAGTAGGATAAGTTCATGGTTTGTTTTGCTACTAGGACTTATTCTCATTGCCCATTAATCTGCTGATTATTTTCTTACTTAATCATATAGCCTCCACATACAAATATAGAAAAATGCACAATTTTCCAGCCCAAGGTGACTTCATCTTTAGATGTCTTGTTTTGTCAAACAGTCAAAAACCCAATGGCATTTAATTTACTGCTTAAAAAAATAACTAAATTTTCTGACTTTTTAAAACTAACTCATCATTTCAGCTCAATTGGGATTTGTTGACATAAAGAAGAGTTGAATATCACCAGACTTCTCCCTAATCTACTTTTCACAATATGAATCAATACTTTCCAGAAACATAAGGTCTTATTCACGAGCATTATGTTCATTTATACTATGAATGCATACACTGTAAATGGACAGTCATAGAATTTAAAAATAGTGAAATATTTGCTTTGCTTTTGGTGTTTAGTATTCAAACATCTTAAATGATCTCAAATTTCCTTCGGGATGAATAAAGTATCTATCTATCTATTTATCTATCTATCTTGCCCTAAATAAAACTTTGTGACAAAAGATTGGTATTAGTGCAATAACTGTCATTTTGTATCCGGATGATGTAAATAAGAATTGACAACTGACCAGAGTTCCACTTATACATCTTCATACATCAGCATGAAATAATTCAATGATCAACCACTCATCCTCTTTGATGAATCACCATGTGTGCAAATGAGATTATTTACAACATCGTTGCCACTGTGGGGGGTTAGAGAGTGTCTTTCAATCAAACCCTGCTGTCTTTAACATTCCAAATATGCAATTAAGCTAATTGGTAAGATGACTCTTTGCGATCCATTGTGGAGAATGATGAGGGGCAGACCTGATCAGTCCCCTTTCAGCCCAATTCGTTGGTCTTTCATTGTAATCTGCTTCACTAGACACACTCTTGCCCTCTCCATTATGACTATCCCCAATGGAGCGCCTTTTCCTGCATTACACTGTAACAGGCTTGTTAATAATACATTAATGAAAAGCTGCTTCTCCAGATTAGGTGGTGGCCCCTTGATAATGGGGAGCTGGAGGAGGGCCAGGCAATAACCTCAGTGTTGTAATCTAACCTTGGGTTAAATAAGCTTTTGTTAGTGAGAGATAGTGAGAACATGAGAAAGAATGGGGGGTGGGAGGTGACAGAGAGCACTCACCCAAGGAAATGTAAATGACTCTTTTGTCTCAGACATGGGTGAAAATATGAAATGGTGAGGAAGCAGAACTAAAGCTCGGTGCTGTTTGTGGGTATCCGTACATAATTGTATGATGGAAACACAATTACCAGATACTTTAGGAGATGACAGGTGATTGTTGCTCCTTGTCTGTGAAGTGCTGTAGATGGGGTGAAATGCGGCAGTGTCAGTAAGTGCGTGGCAGGGATCATTCCTTGTGTGTCAAATTCCCCCTGTTCTCCGTGAGTGACGGTCCACGCTTGCACACGAGATGTACTGCTCCGGGTTTGGAATCCCTGCTTGCAAATGTATTCTGATGCTAGCAATCAACAAACAATAAATAATGGGAAAAGATGCCAAAGAGTTTGGCTTAAATATTTTAAATACCCTCTGCTCTTTTTGAATGGTATTCCACTCTCAGGATATACTCGTCTTGTCTGCGTGCTGTTTTGGCAGCATCTTTCCCCTGTCTGTCTCCTAATAGAAATCTTGATAGAAATATCAGAAGGAGATTTTAATCACAGGGGTGTTGTGCATGCTTACTTATCTGAACCACAAAGGAAGAAAGAATTTCCAGCCGGCGCCGTCACCCCTCTCATACAGCAGCCTCTGTCAGGGAGAGATGTGCCTTAAGACACATCTCCCATTCAGGCTATGTAACACTTGCCAAACTGCAGCAAACTTAACAGCAGCTGAGAACAAACGGAATAAGGAAGCGATAGGAAAATAAGATTGAATGAAATGTTTCCTAGAGTCAAATACAGTATGTTAAAGGAGAGCCTTGAGAGAAAACAGTCAGGGGGAGAAGGTAAACACAACCATTAAGTTTCTAACTGAGACAGAGTGCACAGGGAATTTGGATTGTGCTTTTTTGTCTCCCTCTTTCTCCTCCTCCCAACCAAGTCTTTGTTTTGTTTTGTTCCTTAGGGTATTTTGATAGGGACACGTTTTAAAATCCCCTACTCAAGTATTTAATTTAAACATCTGAGGATGAAACACAGCCACTGGTTTGGAGAAGTGAAACCCATGTCTCCCCAATCCTTTCTGCTCCTTCACCAAACGCACAAATCAATGCGGCGTTGTAGTGAAATCGGAAATCTGAAACTGTAAACGTAACGTCCCCCTCTAGAAAGTTACTGCCATAAAAACTCCACTATAGGTCACTTCAAGACATATTTTCTACTTTTGTCTGTAATAAATAAATAACAGCACAAATAAAACTTTGGGATCGTGGATTAAAAATAAAGAGCGGCTGCTGGAGTAAAGTCAGTCATGTTCAATTAAGCCCCTTGCAACCAATGTTCTTTCTAAAGTTGGGGTAATTTGAAGCTCCCTGATGTTTTCATACAGGCCTTTTCTACTTATCTCCACATAAAAGCAGCAGTTCAGAAATTGTTGTCCCAAAGTAAGTTCTAAAAGACCTTCAAATCATTAAGTATGAGTTTTCAAAGAGCTGCCGATTGAAAGCCAATGGGAAAGTCCTCACACTTTTATCTTGGATGTTAAAGAAAAATATGAGGATCTTGAGCCTGGGCCTTTCACATAAGTGAATATATTTAATTTTTGAAAGAATCACAGAGTTGGTGTCTTTGGTCCTCATGCCTACTGGGACCAAGGCGCGAAGAAGTCAAAGTTTTTTTTTCTACCCCCTCTCTCTCCATCTCTCACCCTGCTGTACTCATAAAGAGGAATAGGCCCTGAAACCTCTCTGGGCCCCTAAGTTGATTTATTTATCAGGTCTACTCTGCTCCCGAGTGATGGCTGTGTGTGATGGATACCCAGGGGTGGGTCTTCGCAGAGCATCCCCTCTCGTCCTCCCCCTTCGGCTCCTCGTCGTGGCATCAGAGCTTACGCCTGACACCGGGCTTTCATCGCAGGGCACGGCTCAGGCCCATGCTCCTAATGAATGCCGAGCTGGGCTGCTGCTGCTAGCATTTGCAAGAATGTGACTGACCAGGCTATTAAACACAGACAGGTTAGGTTTCACATTCCCACAAGTCCCTCATCCCCTCTGCTGTGTGGCTCAGACATGGCACTGTGCTGTACGTCCTAACCATATGCCCCAGCTGTTTGTTTAGCCCGGAGAGAGTTCTCTGTCACCATGCCAAAACTGCACTCCAAGAGACTTCTGGAAACCAGACATGCAATACAACAAAACAGAAAGTCCCTCATCAACCTGATATGGAAAGAAAGACAGATAGTATAGTATAGTGACAGTATGACACAAAAGTATGATGAGTTAACTTATGTTGTGATTTAGCGCTATATAAATAAAATGAACTTGACTTGACTTTCTCTGTGTTTCCATGGACAATGTTTCCTTGCTGAGCCATTTGGCTAACTCAGAGTACTGAAGCCTCTAGCCTCACAATGAAAAAACTTTAAGTGTATGAAAAACACTGGCTCTATTTCTATGGAAAATCACAACTTTTTAGGCCTCCCGCTGTTGAGAGTCCCAAAAAGTCCTTTTGTTATTTGTTCCAAAATGGCTGCTGTTGGTAACAGAAAACACTTGTTTGTTGTTGTTTGGTTTTCGTCGCCGTGTTCCAACATGTTAACGGTGCGTGGACCCGCTGAAAGAAAGAACATCTGGCTTTTGTGCATAGCTGAAAGAGCACACATATATTATACATGATGTTCTGTACATCTGCCAAAGAGTCAGCCTGGATGTTCCTCAATCAGTGCAAACACAAAAACACATAATAACACACTGTTTCTCTTTCTCTTTTTTTTTAAACTGAATTCTTAGCTTGGCGTGTTTTGTTGCACTTAGGGGCAAACAGAGTTAAATATTGAGTTTTCCATTTAGGAAAATTCTCAGAGAAAACAGATGGATTGCCAATGGTGTTACAGACAACACCTGAATTCCGTCAATAATTATACTGTGCTCGAGTTGGGAGGTAAATTATCTGAAACCATCAACTCTCTTGACTAATAAGCACCTCTCTCATCAACAGAAACCTTTGTGTTACACTGTTTTGTACTGTACTGAATGCATGTTCAATTAAACAAAAGACACGGCCACCAGTCCTTTATGTAACATGAAAGCCTGTGGCAATGCAAGATTGTCGCATTAATGAATTGCCACTTAGGGACTATGTATAGATGAATGACCATGCAAAAAGAAAATGAATGTTATACAATGCATGAAAATGCTTCAACTTTCCATATGTAAACACTAAATTGTCCAGTATAACATGCTTGCCAACCATCTGAACACTCAACTGTAATTCCTTTGGGGTCTGAGTTAGTGAGGTTCCACTCACCATCTGTTTCGCGACTGTTATGATAGCAGGGACTCTCCCATCTTTTCAAACGTAGCAGAGGAAAATAAATTAAACCAAAGCAGATGCTATTTTCTTGAAGAAGTGAGATTAATACTGAAATCTACCTATTAACGGAGGAACACAGGTATAGGAACAGGCTGATATTTTTGTGTAAACATTACATAGGGACTGGAAACAGACAACCAAACGATGTGCCCTAAAAACTTTGCTAATATACTGTACAACAAATTTACATTAGAAAATACTTTTTCGGGAACATAATGGTGTCTGGATTTCTTTTTAATCAATATAACTATATTTTTGCAAACTGTTCATTGAAATGTATGTCAGGTATTTGTATATTTCCTACAGTATCTGATACTGGCAACTAAAGCATAAGCTCTTTCCATGTTTAACAGTATATTGCAACTGGGGTTTTATTTCACCATCCAAAATACCACCAAAGTACTTGCTGAGCCCCATGAATATGGCATCATAGCTATCAGGGAAGAAGCAGGAGTGGTCAGACAATCATACAGGTTGAAAAAAAAGAAGCTATTCAACTTTGTTTGGAAGAAAAAACAAAGGCGAATGGTGAAAAAAAAACCATCCATAATGCTTCACAGTCCAACTCCATGGTTCACCATTGATTGTACTTGCCAACTTTTTGGGAGAAATTACTTTGACTCATCCTCCAAGTAAAGTAGCTGTTTTAAAATGTTGCAAAAAAGAAATCCAAAAGTACTCGAGGTCAATTCCTAACCTTAACCAATCGGGCTTCTTCGTGAAGTGGGTCTTGCCTAGAACTGCAGTTGGATCCACAATTACCGGTCCAGACACTGAGACACATTATGGTAATATCTGGGAAGACACCGACAGTGGAAACAGCTAATCAGTCATGTCAGTTAAATGCTCGCTATGTCAAATCATATCATCATCAGTAAAGGTCCATATCCCATTTAGTGCATCACCTTTTTTTCGACAAAGGCAAAAACCACCTTAAGCGAGTGTAAAAACGTTTTTGCGCAATTGAGAAGGTTTTATCGAATGTTGCTTTCATACAGCTTTTCTAATGTGATACTTTAACATACACATTCAAATAGATGAATTAATACACGGCTATGGCTTAGATAATCTTAAACTCTTGGCTTGTTTACAAGTTGTCTGATTGTCTAACTGCTCGTGTTTGTTTCCCCGTTGGACCTATTTTTAGCGATGTGGCACTCCGAGATCTCAGCAATCAGCTAATATGAGCCTTAGTTTTGGCTGAGCTAGCTACGTCTGTGTTGGCTGAATCAAGTGGGTATCTTTGAAAGTTAATGTCTTTCCAGTATGACACAAAAGTATGATGAGTTAACTTCTGTTGTGATTTAGCGCTATATAAATAAAATTAACTTGACTTGACATTCCCGCTCTGTGTTTCCATGGACAACATTTCCTTGCTGAGCCATTTGGCTAACTCAGAGTACTGAAGCGTTGTATTATCTTCAATGTTAGAATGCAGTTTTACATAGAAAAAGTGAGGTGTACTACATTTGCTTTGGGAAGGGATCACTTCACAGTCAGTATGGAGGAAAATGATTACAGTGACTATCTAGAAGGGCACTCAGAGAACGTAGACTTCCACCAAGACATGCCCTATCTCACAATGTTAATGCAGTGTAAATTTTCCCAGCTGGAAAACTAATTTTTCAGATTATTCCACTATCACATGAATGCAGCACAACTGCCTGCAATCTGCCTATCTCGCAGCGTTAACGAAAGTGAAAAATATGCTCCGTGATTCGGATCTGCTCCAAAATGTAATGTTTTTTTTTTTTTATTGGCCCATGCTACACCATTTTCACCAATTAAAAAACAAAGAAAATTGGGCCAGTAGTTTTTCCCTAATTCTGCTGACATACAAACCAACCAACCAACAAGGACCAAAAACTTAACCTCCACGGCGGAGGTAATAACAGTTTCAGCGTACATATGGCATGTGAGTATTGCATATAGACTGAAAACCCAGCATTACATATCTTCCAAAACACAATGAGCAAAACAAATTACTTTTACTGTATATAAAGACATTTTGAAGGAGACAGGGTTTCAGACCGCAACTCTATACTGCAGCCTACACTCACACTCATGCAGAATACAATACAACTTCTAAATAGATCCGGTAAATTCAGTAAACCGAGTAATACACCTCACCGTTGGCTTACAGTCCAAAATATGTCATATTGTCTCCTGACATAACGCAGCACACCCCGTGCCTTATATGTGTC
Organism: Sander vitreus; assembly: GCF_031162955.1. Lineage (NCBI taxonomy): Eukaryota > Metazoa > Chordata > Actinopteri > Perciformes > Percidae > Sander > Sander vitreus. The sequence continues at coordinate 23,947,413 of NC_135863.1, forward strand.
ACATCTATTTGCTGTCAACTGGTGCAAGTGTGTACTCAACATGTAGCATGATCCACACTTCTGTTCTCACAGGAAAGTTTCACTTTTCCATGCCGTCTAACCGTGAGAGTGATAATTGGGTAATGAGTAAATAAACAGCTGGAGTCACTGTGTTGTGGCTCTTCAAGTAAAAATGGTTAAATGTATTAGAACTAAACACACACCCAGCTACTGACACACACACACACACACACACACACACACACACACACACCGACGCTCCTTCCAACACTATTGAGGTAAAATTGTCATAGAGGGAGCTATTTGGGGGCCATCTTGTTGTGCGTGTCTCCCTGGCTGAACTGCAGGGAACAATGACAGGAAGGAAGCAGGCTGGAGGTGACTGAGGTGTGAGAGCCCTAAGAGTGTGCATCCAAGCCCTAATTAACTCTCTGCTGCTTCCTCTCTCCCTGGCATTCCTGCCTTCCTGGGGCACATGCCAGTTACACGGATGGTATGTGTTTATGCATGTGTGTACTGTATGTGTGTGTATTTGCAAGCACCATAATATCACTGTCACCAGCGTTTGTTCCTGCCCCCCCCCACCCTCCCTCCCTTTTGCCTGGCACGCCTGCCCTCCTGTGTCAGGTTTTGTGAAGCATCCTGAAGCCAACGGATGGAACATAATTACCCTCTGCTCGCCGTGAACCCTTGTCCCCCAAACAAGAGCTTTCTTAGACTGTAGCCATAAACAAACCAGCACCCGTCCCCCCACCCCCTCCCAGTGTGCCACCCACTCATTATGAGTGTTCGTCTGACTGCAGACCTGGTCAGTGAGTGCCCCTGAGTCTGACAGAAGCTTTTTAATGACATCTCAACATGGTAAATGTTCTCTAACAATACTGTCTTGTATAATAGGTTCTGATCCTCTTTTTAAACTAGAAAAGTCAGCTATTAGTATGACCTACGACAAGGGGGCTGCTGCTTACTGGAAATGTATAAGACTAAAACAAAAATAAGCGATTTATTTATTCCAAGGTGCAACAATCGCTGCGGCCCTTCATTTTGCTAAGCCCATTTTTTTAAGTAGCCTTGTCAGAACTTGATGTGAGCCATTAAAGGCAGTGATGATGCACTATGGCACCCCCCACTCTGACAGCCGCACTGTCGTCGCCAAGCTGCAAAGCTTTAATACATGACTAGGAAGGCGTCCAAAGACCAGAATAAATAAAGTAGGGAAAAGATGAAATACAGGCGACAGTGAGGCAGACAGCTGAACAAACGCAATGACTTAGAAAATTTGCCTAACAGCTCACTCTTCCCCCACTCTTTACACAATCAACCATGTAAATTATTGAGATATCATGAAAAATAAATAGTTCAATAAAAAAAAAAGCTCTGCTAAGGCCCAATTATGCAGTTTAGCTGCAGTGTTTTCTCCTTGGTAATGAAGGGAATGAAAAAGACTATTGTTCATGTGGAAAAGAGTTAAGATCTAACAGATCCTGGAGTGTCTCAGAGTATGGAGAAGATCCAAAGCAAAGAGGGCTCAGACCACCACAAAACACAGCTAGCTGCCAGCCTTTATCTCTTCATCCCAGAAGGTTATCTAAAAAATCAAATCAGGTGAACTTGACATGGATCACTTCCAATCGGAGTCAGGGTAGCTCCGTAGCTGCAGCAGCACCATCTTTGAAGCATTAGCTGAATGAATTCTGCAGAAGGGAGAGTGCAAAGGCTGTGTTAAATGCCCATTGTTTTAACGGTTTGAGGCTTTATCCCTGTGTTCTCCAGTGGCACTTCCTCAAAGAGTAATGCCCTGGGAGTCCAGGCGCTTTGAGCTGGGACTAGCCCTCTTCCTCTGGTCCTTACATGTGATCTCCTTGATTTTAATGAGGCCACATGGACCCCCTGTGATGTGCTTTGGAGGATGGGGAGCTCCCACACTCGCTCTGAGGCCGTGATGGTGGTTGAACACCAGTGACCCCTTCTCCCCCACCCCTCGTTTCAGCTGGGCCTCTCAGGCACTTCTAATGTTTTATTAACCAGGTTCACTGGTTCACACTCTTCTGAGAAAATACAACAGCCTGTCAATCATCTGTGTGTATAAAGTGCACTGCGGCTTCACAATGGAGCCTGCATGTATTACAAGCACTGGATCGATATGAAATCTTTCTGACGGCTCCACAGAGGATGTTGACAATGATGCTGCACCTGAATATAGTCCTCTGTATGCATCTACAACACAATGGCAGTAATTAAACAAACCCACAAATTAGGCCTGTCTTGTAAGCATGATGGAAATGTCTAATGATGCTTGTAGGTGATCCCTGAGTGTATTATTAGCGGCACCAGCACAATGTGAGAGATAAAAAAAATAAACCAAAAAGTAAGCAAAACCTCACCGTATACTGACCAGGTGGACAGAAACGTGACTCCAAATAAATGCTAATGTTGGTCCAGATGTGTAAATCTGTTGTTTGCTAACACATTTGCAACTTAATTTTTTCAATTCCATCAGGCCGAATTTACCTGATGAAGGTCTGAGACCGAAACGTCTCAGTGGTCAGTGTGCGGGACTCTTCTCTAAGCTTTTGATCTGCTACTTTTGATCATATCCTACGCACCTACCCGACAAAGAGGTGTGCAAAAAAGCTTTCTTACGTACCACTTCTACATAAGAAATTTAATAGGTAAAATGCCAAACACATTCATGATCCCGAGAGGAAAAATCCTTGTAGTTTTAATGACTGATTATTGTTATTTCCATTAAACAAGTTTTGATTATGTGGTCAAACGACACAGCTACATTACAGCTTCAAGGGGTTGTAAGCGTCTTTAGACCATGATAATGTCTTCCTGTGTGCGTGCCCCTGTGTGTGTCTGTGCATCTATTGTATGACTTGTAAGGCAGAGACAGAAGGTGTGTCAGTGTCACAGCATTGTGTATTATAAGTGTGTAAGTGTGTCCTTTTATTGTGCGCGTTCACACGCATTGGGAAATGGCACTGAGTCAGTCTCAACATTGAAGGTGAGACAGGAAGACAGGGTAAGACATGGGAGAGAGGGAGCAGGCCTAGACAGGATCTAAGACAGGACTGTCATGTCAGCATGGGGCTCTGCAGCTTCTCTGTCACAGCTATATACAGCTACAGTGGGTGGGATGCTTAATTGTTCCATGTTTACATTTTCCCATGGCAACAATGAGCATATATATCACACTTAAAAACAATCTTCAACAAACGACATAAAGGTGAGATTAATACACTGTTATCCCGAATTAGTTGACTTTACTAGAAATTTGCACGGAAACCCGTTGCCTTAAACTGTTTAAAGGTGCTCTAAGCGATGTTGGGTTAGGTCACTTCTTGTTGACGTTTGAAGTATTGTCAAACAAAACAGAGGCTAACTCGCCCCTCCCTCCTCCTCATCCTGTCCCCTCCATTCCACGCACTAACCCCCCAACCCCCACCCCCAAATAGCTCTTGTCAGTTATTGGCTGGAACACTGTTTGTTATGTTTCGTGGTGCAGGTTGGCGCAGTTTGTTTTTGTTGGTGTTTGTGGAGCCTGGGCTGTCTACAGAGACCGCTTTTTTTTTTTTTTTACAGTGTGTTCAGGGGACAGGCAGCTAGCGAATAGTGAGGAGATGCTGTATGTTACAAAAAATGTTGTAGCCTAAAAAACGCGTGACATCGCATAGAGCACCTTTAAGTTTTTACACAAGGTGAAACTTAACAGGTTAAGTTGTATTAACACAGATCGTTAAGTTGATGCAGTAGACAAATTAAGTTTAGTATTCATTACTAAAAATCATTAGTAAACATAAATTATTTTTTTCTTGAGTTATGTTGTCCAAAGTAAGAATGTTAAGTTAAACATGCAAAGAAACATAACAAATGTAAAACATTAGGCTACTTATCAGTACTAAAGACATAATTTCTTTATATAAATTGTGTTTGTTTTCATTCATGACAGTATGCTTTTAAGAATAAAGTATTACATAGTAATACATTTGTTCCAAAAAAACAAAGGAAAACAATCAACATAAAACCTTAGTCATGTTTCCAGCAACATATTTTTATGCACATTTTGAAGTATTGCATTAGAAAATGTTAATGGAAACGGAGAAAATAAAAAAAAATTTAAAAAAATGTATAACATATAACTAACATATTCGCAAAATGTTTACGCTCACTTGAGGTGTTTTAGGAGTTAATGCGCAAAATGGGAGATGGAAATAGCTTTGTTGAATAAGTTGTGACGTAGTGAACATGGAACTCACATGACTATAGTCCCGGTATCCATTGGACGGGGGAAGGATCAGGAAATGGGTCCCATCAGTGCGCTATAACAAGGTGCGTAGTGGAGTTTCTGTGCGCTATAGCCTGTGCCTCAGCCACGTCGGGTGAATTAACGAATTTGTTCAACAGCTTGAATCGTATGGCCTTGCACACCACACACAGGTGGCCAACTTGTACAATGCGACCTCTCTCCATTTAGGCAAAGAACTTAGCTTCTAAACTCTTTGATTTAGCAAGCCAGTTTGCAATCAACAACCATGCATACGAAACTACGCTTTGCGTAGTCTAGTTTATTCGCTCTAAACCAGTTGATGGAAACGCTTCTAATTCACATTTTATTTTATTTTTTTATTTTTTGCAACATTTTAAAAGTTTGCTTAAAATTCGCTTGACATTTAAATGGAAACATGACTATTGACATTTTACAATGTACTGTGCTGCATGGAAAGTTTTACTCAGGAGACAGAGTTACTGATTTCCAATCTGTGTATATAACATTGAACACTTTCTCTCTGCCCCGAGGCCATCAGTCCCCACCCGGGTCTCGGTCATGTTGCAACAGTTAAGGTAAATAAACATGAACCCGTAAAATCAACCAAACCCAGATAACATAAATGCACAGCCAACATTAACAGAACATTATAAAAACACACTTTAACTAGGACAGAAACCGTTCAGAACCTCATAGTCCTCATAAATTGACCAGAGTTTATAATTTTAACACAAAGAAAGCGCGAGGTAATGGGACATTTGGCTGAAATGAGTGAAATCCGGCGGAATTTCCGGCATCACTGGAGCAATTCCAGAAGTGGAACGTCGTGGATATAGATTACTTCACACAGACACACACAAATATGCCCCCTCAACAGACAGTGTTTTTGCTATATATAGGAGAACATTGTATTATATTATAGTACATTCATGGCCTAAGGGCTTACCCTAACATGCCCATAACCAGTAACCATTGGAACCCTACAATTCAATTTAACCAAGAGCCCTAAGAATCAATCCAAAAATGTATTCACAAAAACATTGGACTGTTAAACTCTGTCCCAATGAGTATAGAATTACCAAACACACACACACACACACACACACACACACACACACACACACACACACACCTGCTCACAGACGTCTGATGAGAAGCCTACAGGTGCTGGTCATATAATTAGAATATCATGAAAAAGTTGATTTATTTCAGTAATTCCATTCAAAAAGTGACATTTGTATAATGTATACATTCATTCCACACAGACTGATATATTTCAAGTGTTTATTTCTTTTAATTTTGATGATTATAACTGACAACTAATGAAAACCCCAAATTCAGTATCTCAGAAAATTAGAATATTACTTAAGACCAATACAAAAAAAGGATTTTTAGAAATGTTGGCCAACTGAAAAGTATGAATATGAAAAGTATGAACATGAACAGCACTCAGTACTTAGTTGGGGCTCCTTTTGCCTGAATTACTGCAGCAATGTGGCGTGGCATGGAGTCGATCAGTCTGTGGCACTGCTCAGGTGTTATGAGAGCCCAGGTTGCTCTGATAGTGGCCTTCAGCTCTACTGCATTGTTGGGTCTGGCGCATTGCATCATCCTCTTCACAATACCCCATAGATTATCTATAGGGTTAAGGTCAGGCGAGTTTGCTGGCCAACTAAGAACAGGGATACCATGGTCCTTAAACCAGGTACTGGTAGCTTTGGCACTGTGTGCAGGTGCCAAGTCCTGTTGGAAAATTAAATCTGCATCTCCATAAAGTTGGTCAGCAGCAGGAAGCATGAAGTGCTCTAAAACTTCCTGGTAGACGGCTGCGTTGACCCTGGACCTCAGAAAACACAGTGGACCAACACCAGCAGATGACATGGCACCCCAAACCATCACTGACTGTGGAAACTTTACACTGGACTTCAATCAACGTGGATTCTGTGTCTCTCCTCTCTTCCTCCAGACTCTGGGACCTTGATTTCCAAAGGAAATGCAAAATTTACTTTCATCAGAGAACATAACTGTGGACCACTCAGCAGCAGTCCAGTCCTTTTTGTCTTTAGCCCAGGCGAGACGCTTCTGACGCTGTGTCTTGTTTAACAGTGGCTAATAATAAATCAACTTTTTCATGATATTCTAATTATATGACCAGCACCTGTATATGAAACATCTGTTCCAGTCACGGCATCTCTTTTTCGATTATACCAACATTTGAATCCACACAAGTCATTACCGCTCGCCTAAAACAGCATTACCAAGCGGAGACAGGGCCAAAGCACCTTAACACTTGTTGTAAATCTAATTTCATTTTGAAAGTCACCCGAACTTGGCGGAGTGGGTCAGCAGTTCCAACACTGACAGTCGGCAACAGTCTCTTTTTCAATTGCTATTCTAAGTGGATAAACATGAACGTTGAGAGTTATTAAGTTCAGCTCATCTCTGTCCTTTCTCCACATTCTCAAACACACCAAGACTCTAGATAGCTATGTATTGTATGTCATTGCATATGCATTTCCAGTTTTCCTCAGCTTCCACAGCTGATGGGTGCTATTAGGTCTGAAAATTCATGAAACAGCCCACTGACAGATATCTTTGTGAGTCCAAGGCCATATACACATCAGTACAAACAGCTGGTTCCATTTTATTAAAAGAAAAAGACCTCTTGACTCCACCCAGGCTGTAATATTTTCATATATATGTATTATTCTGCCTAAAAGTATTTTTAAATTCAAAGAGTGAAGGTTGTTCTTTTTCTGTGATAACTATAGATGGGACTATTTTGGCGCAGTGTATGATATTATTAGAATGTAGTATTGATATTTAATGAACAGAAACTGTCATAACATCAAGTAAAAGTAAGTAATATCCTATCCATTTTTGGGTCTTGTTTAACAATAATAATGATAAACTCAACAAGTGTGCCTCCGCTAATGTGGAAAGGGTGCAATTTTCCGGAGGGGATGCGTGGGATTTCCCCCTTTCTGGTCTGCCTCTGCTGAATTATTTTTATCGCCGGTAGGGATATGATCAAACACCCCCACCACCCCCCCTGATTTTTTCACAAATCACAAGGTTGTGGTTAACCTAACTAATCAGAAAATGACAAAATATGAAAATAAAATTTGCAACATGAAAACAAAACCAAACATTTAAGAATTACAGGAAATGTAGCAAAAACGTTACAAAAATGTATCCCAAAGTGGCCATAATGTGTCTGATTTGTCCTGTTCTCCTTTCAATAAATATTGCATAGAAAGTAAACAGATGAAGATGACAGTAATGACCAGAGCGTTAAGTCTACATTCTGCTACTCTTTTCAAATGGATCCTCAGTGGGAGCAGAGACAAGGCCTTTCTCTGTGATGTGTCCCACAACAGTGTGGTGAAGGGCAGGCTCAGGAGAGGAAAGTGACATTTAGGAAGAACTAAAACAATGGAAGGGTACTTTAATGTCTCATAAGACGTCCTTTAAACATGGCTTTTCCATCTGAAAGCATCTCCATGCTGAGTCAAGTGCACTAACTGTGCATGAAAGAACTTGTTCCCTCAGGACAAGGATGCCTGATACCCGCAAGAATAAACTGTCCTTTAACTGGCAAGCTCCACACAGCACAAGATACACAGACTAAAGCTCCCTGTGCTAGAAACCAAACAACACCAAAACTAAGCCTACACATCTGCAAAGACCCCACACAACAGTATTACCTCTACCAACAACATCTGAATAAGACCTGATAACTAATGCCATGAGTACATCTTTCAGTTCTTTTTCTTTTCTATTTATAAAATGTGAGGAGATATGAAAGATGTTTCAAATGAACATTGGCATGTGATGAAGACATTTTGTCAGAGAGAGATTTTGAACTTAAACGTGCCGTTAGTTGCACAACTAACAGGCAGTTATCGCTGATGTTCAAGTGTTTTTTGTATGTCTATTGTTCTGATATGTTTGGTTTGATACTACACACTTGATTGACAGCTGTGATCAACTTGCGATCAGTCAGGCAGTGGTACGGATGGGACTTTGATACCACCGCCCAATCACTACTGCGCAGCCTCCGGCTACAAAATGTTGCTTCACTTCTATTTTGGCTTTTACTTTTTTTTACAGTGGGAGGAAGTGGAGACAACTCGCCATCTTTATGTCTATGAGTGAGGCTTAAGCGTGATTTATGGTTGTGCGGAGGCTCCCAGCCCAGTCTCATGGCAGTTTGTGAAATGGTTACGTTATTGAATCTATTGATTCGTGAACAGGACATGATTATGTCGTTTTTTTCGTGTGGTGATTACAAATTTTTATTTAATGTATTTAAATGGGAAGCATATTTCGTGATCACAGCACGACAATGGTAGGGAGTTACGGTGGCCGACAGGGGCAAACGCCCTGCAACTTAAGAAAACACACGCAAATAGACAAAACACAAGCAAATTAAGAAAACAACTTCATTAATTTGACAACACATGCGCAGCATTCAGCAAACACGCTGCAAATGCACACAACACAAGAAAATACATAAACGCACTGCAAATAAAAAAAGATGCAAAAAGAAAAACAACTTCATTAATTTGAAAACACACGCGCAGCATTCAGCAAACGCACTGCAAATACACACAATACAAATACATAAACGCGCTGCAAATATGAAACGATGCAAAAAGAAAAGCACACAAACACAGAAAACAAATGCAACAAAAAAACGCAGCATCCAGATTACACAACGGAAGTTCTCCAGACCTCTAGGGGGAGCAGCTAGTGGAACAGCTTGATTTTTGAACCCACGGGGAGAGAGAGAGAGAGAGAGAGAGAGACTGCATAGACTGTAAATATTAAGTCTATGTTTGAGATATGTTTTCTCCCGTTTGGTGGGTGTGTCTCGGCTCAGGTCACAGGTGATACTCAATCAGCAGAGACGTCTGTAAACTCGTGGTAATAAAACATTTAAAACTGCATCAGCGTTTAACGTTTACGTTTGTTTAAGTCATATTACATGAGGCCTCCTCAAGTGTAATATTGTGATTATACAACAACGGTTACCATCAAAATAAGTGATCAATCTGTATTCATATTGTGGAGCAATTCGCTCTTGAAATACAAAAAACAGACAGGATTTCTAGTCCCTCCCTGTTTAGTAAACCAGCCAATTTACCGTGGGATTTATCAAACTGAATAAATCCCGTTCGCACATATAAACACAAAACTGCTTTGCTAACTCCAACGTGTTGTAACTAAGACATCTGCTGAAAAAGTTATTGTATTTATTAGCATGATTGCCGTACTGTTTAGTTCACAAACATCCAAAACATCAAAGTACGAAAACATAGCGGACCACACGCCAGCTTTTATTTTGAAAAGCCGAAGCTTGGGGATGGCACCAGCCGGGAGGGCATGAGACGGGAGCATAGACTTTATAATATTAATATATTATGTTATTATTAATAATGTGAATTTAATATACAGTCTATGGAGTTCTCCAGGCTGCAGCCATATCTGACTCTAATAAAAAGGCAGAGTGTTCTCTCCCCGTGGGGTCAAAAATCAAGCTGTTCCACTAGCTGCTCCCTCTAGAGGTCTGGAGAACTTCCGTTGTGTAATCTGGATGCTGCGTTTTTTTGTTGCATTAGTTTTTGGGGTTTGCGTGCTTTTCTTTTAGCATCGTTTCATATTTGCAGCGTGTTTATGTATTTGGTTGTGTTGTGTGTATTTGCAGTGCGTTTATGTATTTTGTTGTTGTGTGCATTTGCAGTGCGTTTGCTGAATGCTGCGCATGTGTTGTCAAATGAATGAAGTTGTTTTCTTAATTTGCTTGTGTTTTGTCTATTTGTGTGTGTTTTCTTAAGTTGCAGGGCGTTTGCCCCTGTCGGCCACCGTAGGGAGTAGTATGAAAAGCAGAAAATCCACGTAGGGAGGATGGTCGGGGTGGTAGATGGGTCAAACAATACAGGACTTTCACCCCGGAGACCGGAGATTGAGGCTCCACGCAGAGCTATCGCTGTAGACTACGTGAGTGGCCTTAAGTTTATACTTGTGCGTTGTGTTAGGGTTAGGGTTAGGGTTAGGTTAGGCTCATAATTACTTAGTGAAAGTATCCTATAATCCTGATTTACCGTGAGTGCATGTTTTCCTTTTCTGAGTAGAACTGGACTTCCACTGTTAGTGTTTCATATGGCAAACATCACTGAGCATTACTGTGTATGAGGAGAATAAAAGAGGTCTAGACCCAAGCATTGGGATGACTTGACCTCTGTTATGAACACTCTCAAAGATTTGTTGCAATTCCTTTCAGACATACTACATTTTCAACTAATGCTTTCCAAGAATGGCCTCTTTTGAAGGTTAAGATTAAAATTAATGGACACAAGCGCCACTCCCCATGCCCCGATGGGTGGCTCACAACAGTTTGGAACGGGCTGCTCAGGAAAACAAATATTTTTTTGCCATGTGGCTGTGGTTGTGAAGTACATACGTCCCGCAGCTCTGATTTTACATCCTGTCACATTAATGATTCAAAGCACTCAATATAAATATTAAAAGTAATAGCTTCCCTATTCAGCTATTACTCCATCATTCCCTGAAATCATCATAAAACATTCAGAGCCTTTTAGAAAATTTACACACTTGAATTTGATGGCAGGGAAAGCAGGCTGTCAAGAGTGTGAGGTCCTAGAAGCTTAAATAATAGTGGAAAGCTGTTTATGGAACATGCTTTATTTATTCATCGTCTCAGAGTAAGGACTTCAGTTTAGATGGAGAAGGAGAAACAGAGGGAAGGTGAGACAGAGAGAAATACACAGCATTGGAGAGGGAGAAAATCAAAGTAAGACCTATCGGGGGAAAGAAGCTGAAACACAACTCTTCCCACAGTACAATAAAAGAGGGAAAAATGCAGAGTCCATGAGATTCTCGGCGCAAGGTCAATCAATGGAAGGACTCTGGGTCCAGGAGCAGCTAATGGATTGTGAAGACGCGTAGCAGGGTTATGAATTTTTAACCAGTTCCTTTTTCAGCCCAGACCGCCATAAATCAATGACGACTTATTGGAGAAGATCAATTATGCAAACTTAAAAACATTTAATGACAGATAATGAAGAGGTCCCCAGAGGGGGGCTGGAACCAGACTTGTATTCCAGCAATCATTCATGGGGCAGGAGCTGAACTGGGACTCTTAGCACAACTTTCAAGGCCACAACTTAAACACCTCACTGACAGCTTTGCAACTCCTCTGTGGGAACAACCACTGGTGAAGATTACTGATGTGGGCATTAAACCTGAATCTGTCAGAAACACTACACAGTTTAAAACATCACCATCTGAATAAGCAGAACTTCAGCGATTATTTCCTATCAGTTTAAGTTTGATGTATTTGTAAAAAGATTTTTACCCTGCAGAAGAAAGACGTGGCCACCTTTAAAGAGCTCGGCGTATTATTGGCCATATTTCTTTTCCAAAGCTCATCATAAAAAATGCCCTTGGGCCGCCCCCTGTGGTAGTAATCTCAAATCACTGAGCTCTAAACAATGTTAAGCACAAGAGCGCACATTAAAAGACTCTGCAAATCTGTCCCCTCCACTCACGTCGCCCACAATGCCTGTGACCCTGTCATCGAGCGCTTTTATGTAGTGTGTGTCCTTCGAACAATTCATGTTTAATGTATCACTTCTCTTTTGCTTGTCTAGCCACCCGCGCAGGCTGTTCAAAAGATTGTACAGCAGCTTTAGTGCTTGTTACAGCTCAATCAGAAAGTAATAATGTGCCGTCTGCTTTTTAAATTCTGATATTAAGACACCTTTAAACAGGTGTTTAGGATCAGCCAGGCTTGAGTCATTTGGGCATGATGGTATTTCGTAGCACTGACGCTGAATTCGTACAATACGCTGGACTATTTGCAATTATTGATTTTGCTCAAACTGTGTGCACACTGCCTAAGAAACACATGACACGGAAGAGTGAGGAAGACACAGATACGGGGGGATTAAAGCGGATCTAAGCAAATGCATCATGGCTCAGGTCATTTGTGTTTACATCGAGGCAGGGACATTCATTTTTTATTACTCTAGGTACTGTATCAATCCCATTGACAATTCTTCCCAGATGTTTCTGTGTATCCCAGGGGTGTCTGAGCAGCATCTACAGGGCTGATGGAGAGACTTATAACCAAGCTCACATCTGTCCCTCCTGCCATTTTTATGTTCTCTGGGAGAGCGACCTTTTCATCACTCTGACAGTAGAAGAGAAAGTGCTTTTTCCGACTGTACTGAACTCCTTTGTAAGTACAGTACATTCTAAAAAAGTGTATGCGTTTTCTGAGTGACGTGTGTTTGGTTAGATTTTCCCCCATCCATAATGCCAGAAGGTCAGTTTTTTTTTCTCTCGTCTCTAGTGGTTGAAGGAGGTAAAGAGGCACTTAGCCGCTGATAGGCTTTATTTTCTGACAGGCCTCGTTGGTGATTTCTTTGCCCCATTTCCTCCCAATTTTACCAAATGTACCTCTGAGACGTGTAGTCAGATAATTACAGTAGCCTAGACATAATTTGAAATGACATTCCATTTACTCATTTGCAGTATTATGGTGCCATATTGTGTTGTCATGTATTAAATCCGTGTTTCAGATACACTGTATTTTGTAAATCAATACTCATGTCGCTGTTCTGTTGTTGTTTTTTTAAGTTATAAGGCTGTTTCCCTTTTAGAGTTTGAGTCTATCACAGTTGATGTTGGTACTGCCCTAGAACGCCCTAGGTTTTTGCTTTTGTTAGTGTAAAAAGAAGGGAAAGAAATATAAAATGTAAAAGAGGTGAGGTGATAAAAACCCTTCAGAATCCAGGAAATTTCCATATGCTACAGTATGTAGCATCATAACAATTAAGTGGGAGGCGATAGGGCTAAAAGGAAAGTCTGAAGTGACTGAGTCTGTCTTGGTGTTTGTGCAGGTACATCTTCACGCTCTGCTGGGTTTTGTCCAGCCAGGAGAGATGACCCAGAGTCAGGCCAAAATGTTTACTGGCAGATGTGTTTTAAAGGAGCTCTCCTTGGCTGGTCATGGCAGCGGAAAATACCCTGCTGTTCGGTGCATCCGCAATTCACTGCTCTTCCCAATTCCACCTACAAAATCTTGACCTTTTAAAAGAAATGATGGATGAGCTGGCTATGCTACTGTTTCTTCCCCTTTCTCATCTTTTCTTTCTTTTTTTTTTCCATTCCATTGAAGATTGAAGCTCTGTCTATGTTAGGCTCCGAGGCAAATTCTGCCCCTCCTTTTTATTCACTGTTTCAAATCGCTTTAAAGTCTGATGCAGGCTTTGGCCAGAGCCCTTTGGCACTTGGCTTCTGTGCAGTGGTTCGCGTCAGGAGCTACGATTTGTGATTTGCAGATGACATGAGCAATGCCTCGCTTGTGGCTGTTGAGGTGGTTTTATAAAGCAAATCCAGTAATGTGCAATATGATGTGACTGGGGCTTCACATCAGCACTACTGATAAATTGATTCAGCTGGTAAAAACACTGTTTTATGTCTAAAAAAAAAAAAGTCCACACACTGTTTATGATGTTGTGTGTGTATTTTTTGTTGCATTTTTGCATTAAAGAGCATTTTCTAGTGTTTACTGTATGTCTGAATATTTCTACACATGCTTAGTGCATGAAGATGCTGTTTGTGATACTTAGTAATGAGTTCCCTTTTATGTAATTTTGTTGTTACAGACATGCAATATGTATAAACTGTATACACTACACCACAATACTGCAGAAAAGGCTAGAAAACTTCCTTTCTCCTGGTTAGCGTGCAGGATATTCACTATTTCATTATATATATTTCTAAACTAAATTTATAAAATTAATACGCATGCACTGTCAGACTTCAGGTTGGCAGAGACTGGCTATAAAATGATAATCTGTGTTTTTAAGCTCTTTCCAAGATTAAAACTAACTCTGCTTCCGACTGCCTGCACAAACTTCACACGCCGATGAACATCATCATCTCAGTGTGATGAAGCTCTCTTGCTCTGCAGATCTTTCCACCAGCCCCTGATCAGCTGCAGTTTGCAGCAAAAGCTACAACAATATCACATATCTGCAGTAATTTACTTTCTGTCTAAATAATTGTACAAACATGCAACACAAACTGAGCTACAACAAATATTTAAATAGCTCTTCAAGGAATAGTTTGACAAAAAAAAAGTATTCACTTTCTTGCAGAGGGTTAGATGACAAAATTGTAGTGTATATCGATGGCGTTTCAGTACTCCTCAGATCTCTGCAAAGTAAATCCAGACAGCTAGCTAGACTATCTGTCCAATCTGAGTTTTCTGTTGCATGACTAAAACAACTTTTTAATGTACACATGTTCCACCAAAACAAGTTCCTTCCAGAGGCTATTTTGCAGAGGCAGGTGGAGGAAGTTCTGGCAATGAGAGTAGAGAAAAAAGATACCGCTTTAATGCTTGTACGATAAGAATGAAGCTACAGCCAGCAGCCTATTAGCGTAGCTTAGCACAAAGACTGGAAACAGGGGAAACTGGGCTCTGTCTAGGGGTAACCACCTACTGTGTAGCACCTCTAAAGCTCACTTATTACCACGGTGTATCTTGTTTGTACGAAAAGCGTAAATGTAAAAATGATACGTTGTATTTCTAAGGGGGGGGGGTACCAGGTGCAATAACTCTGTTGGGATCTATAAAGTATCCATAGGCACACATGTCATGCAGAAACTGTAGGGGTCATGATTTTGATTTTAAAATGAACATTGATCGAAATGAGCTTTCGAAAATCAAAAGCAGGTTAACATTAGCTTACCAGTAGCCTGCAGCTGTTCTTTTCCAGACACCAATGTCACTGCCAGAGTCGGAGATAACGGAGAAACAACAGAACTGTAAAATCCTCCTGCTTTTCAGAAGTCACCATGTGGCAACAGTTTGCCTTCCCCTGAGTGAGTTAAATCAAACCGAAACCGTGACCTTAAAATCGAAAGAAAGTCAAATCGAATCGTGGCTTTGGAGAATCGTGACAGCCCTAATAAACTGATATTTATAAAACAAAAGTGTGTGTTGAGAATGTTTGCACCTCATATATTTCAGAACTGGCCTACACACGGTTTTCTAGAGCCAGCTGCAAGTGTCATGATAAGGAGGACGAAATATTAGGTGACAAGAAATCTAAATAATAAAGCATTTTTACAATTGTACTGATTGAGATATATTTTATAACTTACATTTATAGATTTAATTTGAATTCATTACTTATGAGTGATGCATTATTTTCATTCTTATTAACATTTGAGCCATAATTTCCCTGTTTTAATGAAAATCATTTTATCATCAATTGTGAACTACTTTGTAAAGTCTGTATCAATATAGTGGTATAAATTAATCATCGATCATCCTTCTGAAGTTTAATTATGATGACACATCACACCAATGATGTTTACAGGTGCATGTGATGAATTAATGGTGTGAGAGCTTTAAATAGCCACAACTGTGCCTAAAGGTTGTGCATACTGGCAGCTGCTCTGGAATTGTTGGGGAACCTGATACAACAGTTGAACGTAATGGGATGGCTACATTGCACGCAAAACGTATGCGGAGCAGACGTTCCAACACTACGCTTCCACTATAATCAATGAAACTGGCTACACCGGGCACGAGAGCAGTGTACGTGGTGCGTATGCTCCGCGGAGATCTGCTCTACAAGCGTAAAAATAGGACAGTCTTCTATTTATATTTTTTTACGCAAGGTGTGTGCGGCCCTTTTACACAGAAATGGATCATAAAGTGTCTATATTTCTTTTAAATTAAACTAACGATATACAGACAAACAACAACTTAATGACTTTGAGAGTTTCTGTTTTTATTTCTTGTTTGCCTCACCTGCATCCTCTGATAACAGCTGACCGTATATTTATGTTTCCCAGCATTGTGCCAACTCCAAAAAAACTGAAGAACAATCCCAAAAAGCAAAAGCTCTCTGTCTCGCCTGTGACTCACACAATCCTACACCGTGTGTGCGCTGCAGGTGTAGCCAGTTAAAACATTCTGTGGCACATACGCTTATTGAACGGTCCGCATACATTACGCGTTCAATGTAGCCAAAGCGTAAGACCACAAGCTTTGTTTTTATGTCCAGATAAAACAAACAACCTTTAGAGGTGCTGGTAGGCAGATTATGTTACCTTTGGACAGAGCCAGGCTAGCTGGTTTCCCCTGTTACCGTCTTTGTGCTAAGCTAAGCAGCTAGGTGTAGCTTGGTATATACAGTAAAGACAAAAGTGTTTCAATCTTCTTATCTAGGCAAAAGGGCAATTGAGCATATTTACCAAAATGTCAAACTATTTCTTTAATAGAATATTTTTACAATATATTATAAATTTACATATATGTAGACTCTTCAAATGGTAAAATCAAGGCTGTGTACATGGACAACTGTACTGTACAATGTGCAGCATTCTGGGAAATGAAGCATAGCTTACTTTGGTCAACAGTTCTCCTGAGAATACAATATGCCCAGGGCATTGTTTAGTTTGAAAAATCCTCAACAAGAGCTTTTGCTGGATTATATTGGTCCTTCTCTTAAAGATGGAATTGACAGGGTGTGTGAAATAGAGCAAACACAAGTGAGAGAGCCTTGACAGCGTCCCAGACAGTCAATCCCCAGTGACTGTGTCCACTGATAATTTACTTTTCAGGAGGAGATGTATTTACCAAGGGTTACAATTGATGTACTAAAATATTGATAAGCGACATTTTATAGGCTTGGGAAGAGGTGGGATGATTGACCCCATACAAGGGCTAGGAGGGCAGACTGTGTGCAGAGCCTGCTGATTGTTGCTATTACTACAATGTATGGACAAATGAAATGTATCCATAGTACAAGACACACGCTACAAATCTTCTTTCTTTTGTATACATATTAAAGTGCAGGATTTCCCTAAAAACAATGTATAGACTGATCGGAAAAGTAATCCCTTTCAATCATCACTTATGACCCATTCGACTCAAGAATCAAGGCCAACAACACTTTCCCTTGGCTCTATTTTTTCGAGAAATATAACATTTTGTGTCATTGTTATGCGGACGATACACAATTTTATATTCCAGTTACTCCTAATAATACCTGCTCTCTAAAAAACCTTTTTGATTGTTTAAGTATCATAAAATGTTGGAGGTGGCAAACTTCCTTCAATTAAATGTAAACAAAACTGAAGTAATTATGTTTGGCCCCCTCTCTGCAAACTTGCATGATGTAGTAAACGTCTTGGTGTCTTCCTGGGGCCCATTTCAGGAAGGAGGTTTAACAAACTCTGAGTCTAACCCTGAACTCGGAGTTGATTTACCCTGAGATGGGAAACTCTGAGTTTTCGGTTCCAGAACAGCTGATTTGAGTTGGTTCAATCAACTCAGAGTATGTTCACTCAGAGTTAGGCACGTGCACCACCACTATAAAAAGGCAGCATGAATAGAGCAATGGTACGATTCACTATGGTAACAACCACAAACAAACTGGTCGGCGGAAATACTCATGCGCACATACAGCGAGTTTGAACATATATTTCGTTAAAAAAGCAACACAGTGGCTGCTGCAAAAGAGAGAGAATTTGCGTGGGAGAAAATTGTTGCAAGAGTAAATGCGTAAGTTCCAATATAGTGTATTAATATCATATTTAATCATAAGTATAATATTACTGGTGAAATGGTATTGACCCTAACGTATTTCATTTAGGCGCAATCATGCAGGCGAAAAAGTCCTAGGCCTACTAATCCCATTCTGAGGCATCATTAACAGAATTATAATTCATAATATTTTATTTCATCATTCACCTGCAATCCTGTGGAACTCTTTACTGGTTTGTGTCCAGGGAACACTACAAAAACGTTTAAAAAATGTTTCAGAGCGAGTCACATTCTTCTGACGGCGCTTTGCTATACAGTGGCTTTACTAATATGCTCCCCATCACCAATGTTTTACAGAAAACTGCAGTTTGAAAAAGAAACGTAATGTGACACAAATAATCTGCTGGGATGTAATATAGAATATATATATATATATATATATATATATATATATATATATATATATATATATATAGAATATATTTTAACATCTTACCATTTGTTTTTAAAGCCTTAAACGGACTACGTCCACAATGTATTACTAACTGCTAACTCCATATTCTGCCCCCAGGTCACTCAGGTCATCCTCACAAAAGCTCCTCCTAGTCCCTCACTAATGCTGCAAAACTAAAGGTGACCAAGCTTTCTCTGATTCTGCTCCTAAGCTTTGGAAAGGCCTCCTGTCCCACATTAAGGCATGTTCTACGATTGAAATATTTAAATCTAATTCAAAGACCAACCTTTTTTCACTTGCTTTTAGCTTAGTCTGAGGCGGCTTGGCTCCTGTCAAGTCCTCTCTTGACTTATCTTTTATTTCCCTATACTGCTTTTTAATTTCATCTTCTAACCTTCTTTACTTCAATTTGTTTTTTTCATGTCAGTTGTTTTGTATTACATTTTGTATCATTGTGCTTATGTACTTTTTATTAATGCAATGTTACTGCTATATGTATCAAGGCAGATTTCAAACCAATTGCCTTGGTTGTAAAGCACTTTGGGATCAACTTATGTTGTTTTAAATGTGCTAAATAAATAAAGATGACTTGATTTGACTAGAAGTGTGTGGCGGTGTCTGTACCTGCAGTGACCCTACCCTCTGCCTGTATTTTCACTTTTATGATTATTTTGCTGTGTGCGGGACGTTTATGGCCGTCAGGAAAGAGCCTTTGGGCCCGACGTGGGTAATGCCCAGCCAATAACGGCATGCAGGGTGTGCAGCCCGTTCTCTTTTCAAATACCAACGCTTTGTCACGCCCCTCAGTGATACCGACGCACAAGGCACCCAGAGGAGACCTCTGCTGTCTGCTGTCGGTCAGTGTTTATATTTAACCCACACATACCGCGACAGCACTCTTCAATCGAGCAAAATCCGGCAATGTGGCACCTGCAATGTGGAGGTGCATGTTTGTGTGTGTGTGATTACTTCGCATATATATATATATATATATATATATATTTCCATCACATTTTCCACATGCTATTCCACAGTTGCAGGTTTAACTGGTGCTCCTTTACCGCCATCCTTTTTGTGCCCTCTTCTTCTGCCCTTTTGAACCAACACCTACTATTTGCATAACCATAATGGATGGGACACACTTCAAGCAATTCATTTTTCCTGTTTTCTGGGTATTTGGTTAACGTTTTTGCTGTATTTGGATGGAAACCTGACCAATGTACTCATCTCGTTTTCAATGTTGTGTCCATTGTAATGAAAAAACAACAGTATACCAACATTTTTTTTTTTTTTTATTCCATCTTTAATACAATTGCCTAGGTTTGTCTTAGGCTCTACTGCATATACATGCTGACAATGGCGATAGAATCTATCAAGCTGTGCCTTATGTTTTTGAAGTGCAAATGTAATGACATGGTATTGATGGCTATGCTGGTGACACATGTGGCCTGTGGCTAGGTCAACAACAGTGAGTCCTTCATTGTAATGCCTGCTCTACAGGGACCCTCGGACACATACCTCTGCCCCTCCAGCTGTTATAGAGCTGCTGAAGCCCAAAATCCCTCGCTGATGAGACGTAGACGCCTCCTTTGTCCATTGGCCTTGTGGATCAGAAAGGTGTTACTCTGGCTTTCAGACAGAGTGAGCAATATTGACTTAAATAGATTGACCTGGCTCATCCCTGATGGCTCTACCTTTTCACCCCAACCTCTGAACTCTTCCAGTCACTGCATCATTCTCGCGGTTTTCACAGTTGAGCTGGAAGTCTGCTCAGCCTGCCACCGGGTCACCCTTTGTCCAAATAAATTAAACCACAGGAAGGGAAGGCAAGAGTAGAAAAAGAAGAAAGGACCCATGTCTCGACAGTTTAATTATCCAACTCAGCTTTCTGAGGCCTTGAGAAACAGCAGGTTGGATTTGGTCTCCTTAATCCCAACCTGCCATAAACACGTCCCAGACCTCCACCGGCTGACCCATAGAGGTAGGAGTGGGTGGAGGGAACTAAGGGGCTGACAGTGTCCCTTGATTATTACTGAGATTATTATTTTTGAGATGGTACTTTTTAAGGCTATAGTTGGTAAGATGTAATTACTAATGTCTCAGTTACACCTCAGACTGTATATTGCTGTGTAATGTATGTATGTAGGATGCGATTTGTGAAAAAAGCAGGGGGGGGGCAAAACATGCAAGAATTAATTCCCCCTTTTTAATACCATGGATATAGTGCCACACGTCCACTAAAACACTAAAATATGCACTTCAATATTCAATGGAAAATAACCTCAATTTATATTTATATATATTTTTTTAATTACCATGTTTTTGGTGCACTCATGTTTTGTTAAGTTTAATACAGAATGTGTGAAAGAATCTAAAAAGTAATGTTAAGTGTTAAAGTTTAGCTACATGCTTGGTGTTTAATGGCAGTGGCAAAGTTATGGAAGCAAATGTAATGATTACGAAACAGCATTATCATTTCAAGTTATTGAAGAAATGACAAAAAATTACAAAAAGACAAAAATCTTCCTGCTTTTGCTAAATGAATTTGTTACGCATTTAACAACATTGTCAGTGTCTTAAATATCTTAATACATGGTAATGTTTTGATTTCATATTCAACCTTTAAGTCATTTCTGCTGACTGTGGCTTCAGGACACCATTAGTTTTCATGTGTGGGGTTTAGCATGTATATTTAATTCTTCTCCAACCTTATTACAGCCATGATTTTATTGATTTCTTTTTTCTCTCTTTCAGGGCCTACAGCTGTGTTTGCTGGTAAAGCATTTAAAAAGCGTGAAGTGTCTTAGGGGTGCCCTAAAGAGAGAGAGTGATGTATCTTTGTCCTGCGCTGCCGAGCTGGAATAACAGTATGCAGATAACATTCCATAGAGATGATCAAAACGTCCTGTCCCGCTCCCACACATCCTCTATTCTGTCAAGCTCCAGCTCCACTGTTGGACATTAATGTGGCAAGCATATCATAACATAACATGGTCAGGTGAAAAAACAAAAATAGCTCTGCATGTACTCACAGTGATGATGACATACATTGGTGAGGCTTCTCTGTTGAAGGGCCATCTTTTCCTTTACAAAACACACATGGAAGAGGGAAATTGTGACAGAATAAATTGGACATTCAAGGTGATATTAACACTGCTTTACTTTTGAAGTTGCTGCACATGTGTAATATCAGCTGACATTAAACAGACAAGACAGGGATATCACAGAAATATATACAGCATTCCTATATGTGTGTATTGGAAAAGTGAGAATTTGTATTCCTTTTTTAGTATCATACATGCGGAATCAGACGGAGCAGAGATGATAGTCTTCTGGTGGTGGTGTGGAAATTAACTGCGGTACACCCACAACTATTCACTGCGAGGGTGCATGTGTGGACAAGCATAGCTTTAGGGTCCAATAATTGTATCCTTGATGTGTCAAAACATGGTATTTTTACAGTATTGTGCTGAGACTGAGCCGTCACGCTTCCTGGTGAAGGTAGAGTTTAGATTTGCCCTGGCTTGTGAAGGCCCTGGGTCTTTTTGCGCCATGAGCTAATTGTGTATATCATCACACATTGTTGGTCTCTGTCCAGTCCACAGCAGCGAAACAAGCAGGATGCCTATCAAAACCATTATTCCCAGGTGTGAAAAGCTGTCACCTTCGTATGTGTCACTTTTGTCTCTCTGCCTTGTCCCACTTACTGGCCCATTTTGCTTGGGCAGGTGAAATATGTGCCACCTGCCATTGCTTACCTGTTCTGGCCGTGGGATTGATGGAACACATTCCCCGAGAAGGTGATGGTAACTGACAGGGTCTTTACATCATTCTGCGTGGAAAAAGGGGCAATGGCCATTAATCAATACTATTTTCACGCACTGAGCAGAAAAAGACAGGGCTGATTCTATTTCCGAAACTTTGTCCTTTACCTCTCTCATGGTACAGTAAACAAGCAGAAAACTGAGAAAAATCTTTTTTTTTTTTCCTTTTTTTTTATAGAGTATTATTTCCTGCCACACAGCTGACATGGATGTATGGGCAACATTATGGATATACATTACAATGAGCATGATGATTACCAAGCTAGCAATACTTGCCTGATGCCAGCAAATGCATGTTTTGTGGTTATTTCCTGTCATAACAGCTACTAACCCAGAATCCAGGCATTTTCATGCTACATTTCATCACTGACTGACCCATAAAACATTTGATGAGTGCAGAGAGCTAACTGCCACACCCTATTAAGTGAAGGCACGCACCAATGGGTGCCAACTTTCCATTCAGACCTCAATCTAGTATGCACAGAGTCACCTCCACCACCCCCGCCCCCCTACCCTCACTGATACTTCCTGGCAGGTCTCAGCCCTAAAGAACGGAAAAAAAAACTCACCTATGTTTAAAAAAAATGCCATCATTTTACTGTTTTAACTTCACTTTAAAAGAGTCTCCCAGCTTTCATCTTTTTAATCTAATGTTTTGGTTAAAGTGAGTGCTGCGGGAAGGAATTGCAATGCTGAGCAGAATCCAATCTGTTGATTAATCATCAAGCGTTACTGGCAAGATGATTTCCGCTCCAGCACACCGTTCATGGAAAAGCTTTTTTCATGCTTTATTTAACAGAGAGTCATTTTGATTAGTGTGGAAAGATACTTTGAGAGGCACAATGACTAAATCTGACCTGTCAGTGGCTTTCACTGTACATACTGAGGGGATGATATTGACAAGACAGGCAAAGGCAGCCTAGGAGGTGGCAACTCAGGCACAGCTGTGCTGGGAGACAGATAGCATGTCCTTTTCTCCGTCTTAATGTTATATCCATTTACAAATAACAAATCATTACTCTGCTCCTACATTTTACTGTGGAATAAAATAAGACCTATATCCTAAGATATAGACTTCATTCTTTTATATTTTTCAGAACTTTTCATCCTCACAAAATGCTTATGAGAGAGAAAAATCTAACTGACACCATACCTTAACATTTGCCATTCCAACAATCAATCAATCCTCCACCCACTACAAGAGGGCTCGACGTTTATGGGTTTTGCTCAGTCAGACGGCTTGACTGGTTGCTATCGATTCACGCCCCTGCCTCAAATGTCAATACCACCTCTTTTGGGTTGTGTCACAAAAAAAATAAAAAAATCATCTTCATTGATCACAGTGGTCGGTGAGCAGGTGGCTTCCTTGCAGTGTGCCACAACAATCTGGAACAACGGTTGGTATGCCGCCCCGAAATGTTAGACAGACAATTCATGGTCCAGTAGGTCACCTGTCAGCCGACGACAACGACAGACACTTTTTATTCACTGACCTGTGCCCACCATTAAGACAAACGCCGCACAAATCCCCACGTGCACACATGCGAGTGCACACGCACGAAAGCACACACACTCACCTGCCGTATCTGCTTCAGTTGAAATTGCGTTTTTCATGCGTTTAGAAAGAAAAAGAGCATAAAAAGTGTGCGTTTGGTAATGAAAGGTCGAGTGGAAAATGAAAGCTGAGGCTGCATGGTTGGAAAATGTGTTCAGTGGTTGGTATGATTCAAACTGAAACAAACTACTAATGGGCTGAGTTTATGTCAATGTTAATTTTCTGGGCCGATCAAAGTGGAGGAAGAAATTTAAATGGCTTCTTGAATTCATACATAAATGAAACATTCATGCCAAATGAAAACAGCAACATAGCTACTGTATGTCCCATATTTGTTTTCACAGCGATCTAACTTTGAATATTTATAAGAAAAAAAGCCTTGCATCGTAAGGAGAGTAATTCTCATTTAATGCACAGTTTACAAGGCTTTTAAATTCAACTGGGCAGAGTCACTGAAGCATTAAAGGATGAACTGGGCACAATTGTTCTATTTTCTGCATGCTAATGAATTTAAATATGATGGGGATGAATTAAACATTTATTCAAAGCAAATATATTAATATTATTTAATCAAAACTATGTTCAGTAGATCTCCATTCACATCAGTGTGACAGTGCAGCAAATTTGATACTTTAATCTTAAAAAGGAAAAGGTTTAGGGTTGACCTGACAAAACAAGACTATAAATATAGCAAAATACACAACTGTAAC